>NC_134356.1:354773901-355073901 GCF_048569485.1 Anomaloglossus baeobatrachus
CCATAAACCATCTACAAAGGTGTTTCAGAGAATTTCACAGTACATCTAACCAGCCTTAGAAACGCAGACCAAGTGTAACCACACCAGCCAAGGACCTCCACATCCAGCATCTTCAACTTCAATATCGTCTGAGACCAACCGCCAAGACGGCTGCTGCAACAATCGGTTTACATAACCAAATAATTTCTGAATATTCTGTCAGAAATTGTCTTAGGGCAGCTCATTTGCAGCTCGTCATCCTCATCGAGATTTCCACCTGACTGCAGTTTGTCAATGTATCTGACTTGAATATGCAAATGCTCACATTCAATGGTATCTGGCACATTGGAGAGGTGTTAGCTTCACGGATGAATCTTACTTCTCACTGTACAGGGCAGATGACAGATGACTGTGTATCCATCGTGTGGGTGAGTGGTTTGCTGATGTCAACGTTGTGACTAGAGTGGGCCATTTTGGCGGTGAGGTTATGATATGGGCAGGCATACACTATGTTATGGACAATGAACACAGGTGCATTTTCTTGGTGCCATTTGGAATGCACAGAGATACTGTGATGAGATCCTGAGACCTATTGTTGTGCCATTCATCCACGACCATTAGCTCATGTTGCAGCATGATAATGCACAGCAGCATGTTGCAAGGATCTGTACACAATTGTTGGAAGCTTATAACATGCCATTTCATGCATGGCTAGCATACTCTCCGGACATGTCACCCATTAAGCACATTTGGGATGCCCTGGGTTGGTATATATCAACAGTTTGTTCAAGTTCCTGCCAATTTCCTGCAGCTTCACACAGCCTTAGAAGAGGAGTGGACCAACATTTCACAGGCCACATGATCAACTCTATGTGAAGGAGATGTGTTACACTTTGTGAGGCAAATAGTGGTTATACCAGATACTGATTGGTTTTCTAACCCTCCAGACCTGTCCAAATTTTGTAAAACTGTACATTTTAGAGTGGCCTTTTATTGTGGCCAGCCTAAGACATACCAGAGGAAAAAATCATGCTGTATAATCAGCATCTTGATTTGTATCCTGAGGTGGATGGATTATCTCGGTAATGAAGAAATGCTCACTAATACAGATTTAGACAAATTTATAAACAATATTTAAGTGAAAAAGACCTTTTGTGTACGTAGAAAAAGTCTTAGGGGTACTTTACCCGCTGCGGCATCGCTCAAGCGATGTCGTTGGGGTCACGGTGTTTGTGACGCACATCCGGCGCCTTTAGCGACGTCACAACGTGTGACAGGCTGGAGCGACCTAAAATGATCGCAAAAAAGACAAAAATCGCTTGTTTTGGAGAGGTCGTTTAATAACAAAAAATCGTTATCAGGTAAGTAGCGATGTTGTTCCTCGTTACTGCGGCATCACACATCGCTATGTGTGACAGCGCAGGAGCAACGAACATCTCCTTACCTCTGTCCACCGGCAATGCGGAAGGAAGGAGGTGGGCGGGATGTTACGTCCTGCTCATTTCCGCCTCTCCGCTTCTATTGGCTGGCCGCTTAGTGACGTCACAATGACGCCAAATGCACCTCCCCCTTGAGGGAGGGATTGTTCAGCGGTCACAGCGACGTCGCTGAACAGGTATGTGCGTGTGATGCTGCCGTAGCGATAATATTCGCTACAGCAGCGATCACCACATATACGTACGACGGGGGCGGGTGCTATCGCGCTCGACATCGCTAGCAATCGCTAGCGATGTCGCAGTGTGTAAAGTACCCCTTAGATCTTTGAGTTCAGTTCATAAAAAAATGAAGTAAAAGCAAGTGTTGTGTTTATATTTTTGTTCAGTGTAAAGTCTGATTTACACGGGATGACCGATCGTGCGATTTGACGATCGATCGTACCCGCCCCCATCGTTTGTGTGTCATGGGCAATTGATTGCCCGTGGCGCACAAACTCGTTAACCCCCCGTTACACGTACTTACCTCCCGTGCGACGTCACTGAGGGCGGCGAACATCCACTTCCTGAAGTGGGAGGGATGTTCGGCGTCACAGCGACGTCATGCGGCGGCTGGCCAATAGAAGCGGAGGGGTGGAGATGAGCGGGATGTAAACATCCCGCCCACCTCCTTCCTTCCACATAGCCGACGGGAGCCGCGGGATGCAGGTAAGCGATGTTTATCGTTCCCGTGGTGTCACACGGAGCAACGTGTAATGCCACGGAAACGATGAACAACCGGCGCCATGTTTCATAAACGATTTTATGAAACCTAGCGACGAGTACACGACTCACGATTTGTGAGCGATACTGCATCGCTAGGAGGTGTCACACAGGCCGACGTCGCAAGCGATGCCGGATGTGCGTCACAAAAACCGTGACCCCGACGAACTATCGCACGATAGATTATCTCGTGTAAAGCACCCTCTAGTGTTGACAGATGTGAATTGGGGAATGAAACTACAGTGTAAAGAAGGGATAATATGCATATCCTTTCTTATGTCTAGCTGTTTGGTTATGTCTCCCATTTCAGTTTACATGTCTTAATATAAGGCTATTAGGGAAAAGTATAGTAAGGCTGTACAGTGTCACAGGTTGGTTCCTTCATACTTATACCAAAAAAAATAAAGAGTTCAACCTTTTTCATGGGTTGTTCTCATTAACCTTTTATAATGCAGATGGAGGTTTATTGTTTCATGTATATTAAGAAATTGGATTTACAGCAAGTCCCTAACATACAGCTATTACACAAATCACTCTCTTTACAAGCAGAAGCAATTTATGTACAGGAGAAAAGCAGAGCATATAAAATCAAATTTGCTTGTGCAAGCTCTCCCCTAAATAATCTACAGAAAAGCAGGCATTTTTATGGCGTCCGTATTCTGTCAATCACAAGAAAAAAGTAGCTGTCAAGATGGACATTAACACATCACAAGAATCAGCAGAATCAGCACAGTCCCATTCTTTAGTCTTTCTAACTCAACATGACTGGCACTTAAGCCAATCGAGCAAATCCCCTTTGCTTGTGAGAACAACAGAGGGCCCAGCATTTCATTGGCAAGGGTAGGACTACCGCTGATCAAATTTAGTGGCTATACAGCTATCCTTCCAACCTCCCCCATATACAAGAGCATTTGCCAATATCAATGGGTTCAGACAACTTTAATAAAGGGCTGGCAATCACCATACAAGTGAGCAAAATGCTATTTTGAGGGGTGGGATGATTTTTAAGCAAGATATTTGAAAACAAAACGTGCTGCTGGGAACCTGATATTCTATGCTCATAAAATAATGGTATTAACCATTGTTTGTTGTGCTCAACCTGTCTAAACAAACCGTTAAATGACCACCAATCAGATTTCAAATAGCCAAACATTTAATGCCGAAGTTGCCTAACAATGCAGTTGACAAGCTTAAAGGTATCCTAACCGATACGTCTGCTCACTATTTCCCTCCTAAATATCTTTTCCATATGGATTCCTAGCACAGTATACAGACCTAAACTCTTGCTATAAGAGCTATATTATGGGGCGTTCATAGCACCCATCAGTTGAAGTCTTTATGACCATCTTATACAGTATATGACCTTGTTTAAAGTTTGTCTACCATAAGAACCATTGCCAATAGTTAAGGTCTATTAAAGGGAACCAACCAGCAGGATTTTCATATATAAAGTAAAGCCAGTGCTATACTGGCCTTAGCATGCTGAATGTAAGCATAGCTTTTGTTCAGAGATTGGATGTTTTATTTCATAAATATGTCCAATATAAGTTCTAGCAATGCACTGCTATTTGATTGACATGTGCAAAAGGAAGGGAATATGTGGGTCAGGTTTTGATATCTATTCCCACTCCCTGTATGCCTGCCCGGCCTTCCTTCCCCTGTTCACGTCATAAACGTTAATTAAAGAGCAGGCTGACAGACGAGGCGGGAATAGATAGCATGACCCGACCCACATATTCTTGCCCCTGTTGCACCTGTCAATCAAATAGCAGTGCATTATTGGAACTTTACTTGGACATATTTCTGAAAAAAAACATCCAGTCTCAGAACAAAAGCTATGATTACATTCAGCATCCCATTGTCAGTATAGTGCTTACTTTACTTTATATATGAAAATCCTGCTGGTTGGTTCCCTTTAACTATGATAAATAATCAATGTTATTTACCTTAAGCTA
Source organism: Anomaloglossus baeobatrachus (assembly GCF_048569485.1). NCBI lineage: Eukaryota > Metazoa > Chordata > Amphibia > Anura > Aromobatidae > Anomaloglossus > Anomaloglossus baeobatrachus. The sequence continues at coordinate 354,778,031 of NC_134356.1, forward strand.
TTTAATGCATCACATCAGTTCTGTGCCCACTGGGTCCACAATCTAATTTCCCTATTTCTAAAACAGAAATACACTGGGACCAATTTTATCATCAGGAAATAACATTTAACTCAACTACAAAACAGCCGCTCTAAATACCGTAATTGTTTAAACTATTAATTTGCTCCATTTTGCGCCAACTATAGCAATACATTTAGAATTCTTGAAATATATTTCAAAAGTAATTAACTCATGCACATATTCAATAATATCTTTTATTTTTCCCTAGGAGTTTATTTGAACCCCCAAACACCATCTATTCAGTCTAGCAAATTCCTATCCAAATAATTGTTTCATTTATCACAGCATTTTTAATGCAAAATCTATTAAGATTAAAAAGCAATTTCTTATTGCTGCTTCCCTTTCTCACACTACAAATCCATTTTAGAAATAAGGTCATTTTATGTATGTTTAATACAATGCAAATGATGCGCATTAATATGTATTTATTCACAGTCCACACCTGCTAATATTTGTTTCTGACTAGCTAATATGATGATTTCATATGCTGCTTCCCGATTTGATCCTTCTAAGCCCCATCCATTTTAATGTTTGGAAATCTGGTATGATAAACCAGTGTTAACAGACAATGTGACTCATATTAAATATAATTATTAGCATAAAGTATATGTTCTAAAGCAAATGAAGAATGCAAAAATCATACACGCTGCTTATAATCTACAGTATATTAAATAAATATCATGCAAGGAATATGAAAAGTACATGTATTTACACAGTTACTGCAATAAATTCCTAAATAAATTCAAACTTAACCTTGGCCTGATACCAAGGGGTCAATGTGACCCCTGAAAGATTGGTACAACTAGAGATTTTTTTAATAGCACCAGATAAAGGTTAAAGGGGATGGTGGGAACAAATATCAGGGAACCCCAGGAATTCTGAGAACAAACAAATTGTACTGATGTAGCACTGCACTGTCTACACCAATTTTCCCTGCACACTGGCACTGCAGTCGCTCTGGATGCTACATTTATCAACAAGTCTTGTTTCTTTACTGCTTATTTTGACTAGACTAGAAATTAATGAATCACCTAATATTAAAGAGGTTGGCCAATACTTTACCATTGATGGTTCATCCTAAGGATACGTTATTAATGTCTGATCATCCGGTGGCAGCTGGTAGCCAAAAGTACTCAGTTCTGGAGCTGCCCTATCTTCTGATAGCTGTCGGGTACTGCACATCCGGCTCCAATTAAAATGAATAGGAGGTGGATATGCAGCACCCAGCCACAGCTCCTATCAGAAGATGTAGCAGCTCCAGAACTGAGCATTTCCAGCCACCTGCTAGTGCTGCCGACATCAAGAACAGCTGATCGGTGAGGGTGCCAGGTGTCGGACTCAAGGCTATCAGACATTCATGACCTATCCTAGGGATAGGGCATCAATGTTCAAGTAATAAAAATATAATATTTATTCACCTATATAGCACTATTAATTCCATAGCACTTTACACACATCAGCAACACTGTACAATTTGGGGCTCACAATCTAAAGTCCCTATCTGTATGTCTTTAGAGTGTGGGAAGAAACTGGAGTACCTAGAGGAAAACCAGCAAAAATGGGGAGATGTTGTCCTTCATGGGATTTGAACCCAGGACGTGAGCGCTGCAAGACTGCAGTGCTAACCACTGAGCCACCATGCCACTCAATAAAAAGAAATAATTAATTTATCTATAGTTAAAATAAGCAGTAAAGACATAAGGCTCGCTAATAAACAATGTTAAAGTAGTGGCCAACTTTTTTAAATTTGTCGAATTCATTCACATTCAGTTTGCAGATTCAATTGAGTTGAAATTGCCCCAATTGCTGTGTTTTCTCCCTCTTATGCAGCCTCTGCACCCCAGTCCACCGTCTTGTACTGGCAAAGATGACTGAGGAGCTGCAGAAAAGGTAATATAAGAATAGGTGATAAAAGGTGAATACAAAAGTCTTTTTTTATTTATCTAACCCCCTTCTTGCCCTAAGTAGAATCCAGAAATATAGTTCATGGTTGGCTGTCATTTAGCTTGATTTTTGCAAATTGCATCTTGAAAAATCTAAATTGGGGCACATTTTTGGGAGGATATTTATAATGAATTATTTCATTTTGAGTTTATTTGCTCATCTCATGTACTAAACACTGCATAAAGGCCACCCCCAACAAAATCTGAATATTCATCTGACTACTGACAACTGCCAGATTTTACCTTTAAAAGAACCATGGTGAAGAAGATTCCATATTTTATTTCCAGTAGTGCCACTGGGAGCAGTGCAGCTATTAAATGCGGTATTAGCTCACAGTCTACCTTCTCTTCCCCCCACCCTCCATATGCACTTTATAGGGGTTACATGAACAGCTCTCATCATGAATGGAGTAATAACGAGGGTTGGACAAAGCTTTGGTACAGGTACAGCGTTAGCAAATAGCTGCAGAGAGCTGTACAACCTTCTACCATACAGCCATATTATTTTTTCCCAGTGGTGCTAATGATCTACAATGTCAATAACAACTTACAAAATTACAAGGACCAGAGTGAAAGATAGAAGTGATTGTAGCAGCGGTCTTGTTCCAATATGGCACACCATCACTCTGGGAAAACAAACAATCACCAGTGAGGACTACCGGAACATTAGTACTGGAGCAACCGGGAATTTATGAGAAAGTAATGTTTGTTCATTTTTTCACTTTACAACATTTTCCTGAAGCTAATTTACTATCTCTGACCTTTCAGTAACCCTTTTAATGCACAAAAGAATAGCTAGAATGTAAAGCCATTGAAAGCTATACTATATACAGAGCCAGAAACTGGTTCATAGGAAGAGGACCATATAAACTAGTAAATAGAATGAGTAATTGCGGTCTGTGCCTAGCGTTCTGGAATATGTTAAAGCTATATACCTTATAGGAAATGTATGAATACATAAATATTATTTATAAGACATTTCAATAAATACAATATGCATAAAACTTAATGAACCTTTACCAAAACCAGGTCATGTAAATAGTTAATGCATCAGTGGCTTATTTTATCAAGCAGAAGGCTGGAAACACTTGAAGAGAACATTTAGATGGACGCTTTCCCTGTCTGGTTCATGGACTCCAGACTGATGATATTAAGACAGACTTTGAAAAGTGATCATTATTATGAAGATCACAAAGGTCATTCACGCAGACACTTGGAATAAAGCATGCAGAATGCTTGGTGAAGCAGAAAGGTTTCTCCATCAAGCAAATTTCCTGCACTGTCCTAAGTAGCAATATGAATTGATCTGAGGATTTATTTAAAATATCCTGTCTATGGGTTTCTAAAGATAAAATGTGCACAGTGGATGACTCAGCTATTACCATTAATTACAATGAGTGAATTTCGGACTTTGCACATATTTCTCCAAAAAAAATTGTAGATTTTCCATAGTCATATTTTTGGAGAAAAATAAGTTTATTACAGTATCAAGAAAACAGATGACATTTAACATAATACATTTATAAATCACAAAACACAGAAAAACTCAAAAAACCAATGAGGAGCTAAACAAAAAATAAAGAGAATGACATGAGATATGGTTCCGCAGAGACCTGTAAACAGTGTATAGTATTATGATAAACTCAGCATAAAAAGTACTATATATATAATGGACCTAGAGGGGTATTTGGGGATTTTAATAAAGTGGTGAAAGAGGGTTTTTTGTTGTCTTTTATTCCAAATAAAGGATTTTTTTCAGGTGTATGTGTTTATTTACTTTTACTTACAGGTTAATCATTGGGGGTGTCTCATAGACACCTGCCATGATTAACCTAGGATTTAGTGGCAGCTATGGGCTGCCCTTAACTCCTTATTACCCCAATTGCCACCGCACCAGTGCAATTCAGGATGAGCCGGGTAGAGTCCTGGGACTGTCGCATCTAATTCATGCGGCAATTCCGGGAAGCTGCTGGTTGATATTTTTGGGCTGGAGGGCTCCCCATAATGTGGGGCTCCCTATCCTGAGAATACCAGCCTTCAGCCGTGTGGCTTTACTTTGGCTAGTATCAAAATTGGGGGGGACCGCACGTTGTTTTTTTTAAATTATTTATTTATTTATTTTACTGCACTACATAGACCTGCACACCTGCAGCTGTGATTGGTTGCAGTGAGACAGCTGTCACTCTGCATGAGGGTGCGTCTGAAAGCAACCAATCATAGCCGCCGGTGGGCGGGGGAAGCAGGGAATACGAGATGCAATAATGAGTGTCCGGCATTTTCAAAAGCAGGAGAAGCCACCAGAGCAGTGTGACAGCTGTGGAGCGCCGCGCCGTGATCACTCAGTGATTGGTGAGTATGAGAAAGAGAGGGGGAGAGGGAGAGACTAAAAGATTTATGGAGGTGTTAGCAGCTACTGGACACTGTGTTCAGCTCTTACAAGGACTATTTATTAGTTGGACCTACGAGCGCTCTCCCGCAATACAGTCTATGTACACCACCAGCTCCTTATCACTGCGTGTTCACAAAATTGCCGCTGGCTGATATAGCCCCTGTGACGCTGTGCGGCCAAGCCAATCACAGTAACACCACAACAAAGATGGCTGTGGCATTACAGTGAGGGCAAGCAACATCAGATGTATTCATTGACTGAAAAACAGGCGCCAGGAAGTCAGAAATTAAAATGAAAGTATCGGAGCGGATGTTGTTTTATCCGTCGGACACCGAATGGTTCGAATAGCTTGTTATCCGTCGGATACCAAATAGTGGCGAATACATTCGCTCATCCCTATTTATCATACTATGATTCACTGCTGACCTGTCTCTGTGTGGCCCTATATCGGATGTAATTCTTATTAATTTCTGTCTAGCTCGCCTTTGGTTTTATGACTTTTTTGTCATCTTATGAACTATATTTACTATTGATAAAATCATATTTCTATTAATTGGCAGTGGCTATACATTATTTCTTAGGTTTTTTGCTTCCGATATCCCTTGACAGCATATGCTTAGATTGTTGTGTTTTTTATTTTGTAGGTTACTCATATTTCATTCATGCTAAAAAAAATTGGGAACAAGATCATCCAATGGTTTAAATTTGAGATGAGATGTTATGTTTCACTACTGAATTTTTAATAACAAGGGATAAAAGGAATAAAAAGGAAGAGAGAAAAAAAAATACCAAAATGTATTTATTTTTTTGACTTTTTTGCATGTTTTTTGTATGTTTTATTTTTCTTTTTCATGTGCGTTTCATTGTGCATATGTATGTATATTGTTATATGTATAACTTATGCGCTATCTGCACATGTGTTTCTATTAATTAAATTGATCTTTTCCAGATTGCAGTCACTAATAAGCAGTCACTGAGCCATAGATTCCAAAAGATGAAAACGCTACGAGTTTCAGAAAATGGCGCAAAAAATGCGCTACTTTTTTGGACTAACTTGTGAATTTTTTTAACCCCTTAGATAAAAGTAAACCTATACATGAGTCTTTATAAAGCGTGAACCATTTTTTGCAATGAAGTGCTCCAGTTCTTTTCCACTTATATGTCTTGATCAAGGCTGGTGGAATCAGGCTTTATACTGCAAGCACTATTCTATTAAGTGGATTGACTGCATTAATCCAATAATAGCTGTGCTGTTTTTTTTTTTTCCTTTTTCATGTTGTAGGTTGTAATGAAAACTGTCAAAAATATCAAATAAATTGGCCACATAAATATCATCCAATATGCTTTTCATTGAGAGCTGTATATAATAAAGCATGGAAACAGACTTGGACTAGCCCAAAGGACAACAGGAAAATTCCCCGGTGGGTTTCAAAACAGGCATGTGTTCCTTACCCCCTACTATATGAGCAGTAGATAGGACAAGACACTTGATGATGTACAGAGACAGCATCCCATCATTTATGTAACAAACTACCCATTTTATTATTATACATAATACAGTATATAAACATTAAATAAATTTGTAGGTAAATTTGTGACTATGTGAATGAGAGCCAAGTAATAATGCATTTTGGTCCTCAGAGTCATTGTTAATGTTTGTCCCTAATCTAATGGAGGTGGATATGCGGTCCCATTAATTTGGACATGGTGACCGAGACTCCAAAACTCCTCTGCTCTACTGTTCTGACATGTCTCTCTGATAGTGTTAAGCGAGTAGTTAACTACTATGCTGTTAGCGAGTATTGTCCACTACTCGCATATTCGTTATGAGTAGCAGGCGGAATGTACATCAATGGGAAATACTCGCTAAGTAGTGAGTAAGCCGAAAGCTTCACTATTTGCTGCTCACACGAAACGTACGGCTTTCAGGTTACTCGCTACTTATCGAGTATTTCCCATTGACTTACATTGCGCCTGCTACCCATACCAAATTTGCTAGTAGCGGACAGCACTCGCTAACAGCATAGCCAGTACGAATAGTTAACTACTCACTCAACACTACTCTCTGATCTTTAAAAATGTAAGTTAAAGTGGCTTTCTGAGACATACATTTTTATGGCCGTAAATTAGAAAATCATTTTAAGTATAAATTTCCCTTTAAGCCTCAGATATGCTTTGTTTGAATTTATTGTCTATTTTTTGTGCATTTTTTTCCCCAGTAAATATTTTTGTTTGTAAGTGTCAATGTTACATTTTATAGAAATATCTCCTTTAAATAACCTGCCAGAATTGCTCTGTTGGAAGCGGAGTGGTTTTTGTTAGCACCTAGGCTAATGCAGCCCTATTTCAATCTGAAAGTAAAGACCGGAATGTTATTCTGCAACATGAAAGGTGACTTTACAGAATTGAGGCAATATGAATATGCATGGCAGCTCGTTAGGATTATGTAGGGTTATATTGTTCACGGTGACAAACATCATCTTGGTTTTTGTGTTTGTGACAAATATTAGGTGCTGTACAATAATTATGTAAGTGCCTTTCCTACCTCACATCTCCGTTTTGTATTGTATAGGACAATGAAGTTGGTTACGGCAACATTCTACATGTGCATGGAACATTTTCTAGTAAACATCGCCCACTTACAGCTCACACAGAGAACGCATTCATAGTCTTCATTATAGGCTACTTAGTAAATAGTAGCTACAACACGCAAGCGGTAATATGAGTCAAATTTTGGTTTAATAAAATCAAAGCAGATTGCTAATGACATTTTATTGGCATCTGTCGTATGGGACAAACTGTTTTCAGTCATCAAAAAGATAAACTTATTACTAAAATCAAGATTCACACACACAAGCCCGTGAAAACATAAATATTCAGTTCATCTAATGTGTCACTGCTGATATGAGAGTTGTAGGAAACGTTAACACCTTCTGTCTGGCAGCAAAATTGTCACAAGGAATTTGGAAGTTCTGTTGTATCGTTATGGCTTCGAAGGAAATAATTATGCTTCTTAAATCCAGTTAAATGAGTTGTTCATCACTTCTTTTCTCAAATAAGACCCAGCATGTTTTATAAAAACATCTAGTAATTTCTTGCCACTTCTCCATTCTTCATTTTTTTTCTGGCACTGGTGGCATGTGACCACTGCAGCTGATTAGTGACAACTAGGGATGATCAAATACCTCAAATATTCGGCTACACCCATATTCGCCGAATAGGTCGACGCTATTCGACTATTTGCGAATATTCGGTGCACAATGTTAGTCAATGGGAAACCCGAATAGTTGCCGAATAGCAACTATTCGGGCTTCCCGTAGACTTGAATTGCGCATCGATTATTCACATAGCGGCAACCTATTCGTTGAATATTCGCGAAGCCGAATATTGGCGAATATTTGTGATATTCGATCATCCCTAGTGACAACTAAAAGCCCCACTGGGAGCATGGGAACAGCCAGAGGACCTAGGTCGTGGTGCAGAGAAGTGTCAGGGGATCAGTATGTAAGTAAAGGTATTTTCAATAACTAGACTATGCTGGGCCCATTTTCAGGAAAGAAAATGGGAGTGGACAATTTCCTTTAAAGAGAATCTATCATCAGGTTTTTAGTACACTATCTGAGAGCAACATAATATAAGGGCAGAGACCCAGATTCTAGTAATGAATGGCTTACTGAGCTGCTTGCTGTCATTTCAATAAAATCATTTTTATCTGCCGTAGATCTAGTAATTATCTAATCAGCGCCACCACTAGAAATTTCAGGGCCCCCATACTGGCAAAATTTTGTAGCCCCCTTGAGACTCTGCCCAGGCTCTACCCCAGCTCTGTCTCCATCCCCCCACACACATTGCCACTCTGTATAATAACCCCCACATATTGCTCCTCTCTATAATATCCCCACACACAAAAACTGCCTCTCTGTATAATATCCCCCCCACACACTGGTACTCTGTAAAATATCCCCCACACACACTGCCCCTTTGTATAATATCCCTCAAGTACGCTGCCCCTTTGTATACTATCCCCGACACAAGCTGCCCCTCTTTATATATATCCTCACACACACACTGCCCTTCTGTATATCAAACCACACACTACCCCACTGTATATTATCTCCCCACATACACACATTGCCCCTATATGAGATATCCTTCTGGTATATATGTCCTCCTCCTGGTATATATGTCCCCATCCTGGGCCCTTCTTGCTATGTATGTCCCCATGCTGGTTTATTGTCCTCTTCCTAGCATATGTGTCCTCCTCCTGGTATATATGTCCCCATTCTAGGGCCCTCTGGGTAAATATGTCCCCATCCTGGTTTATTTGTCTCTATCCTAGTTTATATTTCCTATTTTGGGCATCTCCTGGCATGTATATCACCCTCCTGGGCACATTTTGGTATATATATTCTCATCCTGTTTCTGTCCCCTTCCTAGTATATATGTCCCCATCCTGGTTTATTTGTCCCCTTCCTAGCATATATATCCAAATCCTGGGCCCCTCTTGGCATTTATATATATATATATATATATATATATATATATATATATATCCCCCTCTTGGACACATTCTGGTATATATGTCCCCATTCTAGTTTCTGTTCCACTCCTGGTATATATGTTCTCCTGCTGGTAATATGGCCCCATCCTGGTTAATTTGTCCCCTTCCCAGCATATATGTCCCCATCCAAGGTGTCATGATGTATTTTACCTTCTCACTGTATTTGCTGTAATACTATGTCAGGATGTGATGTCACTTTCCTTTGGTTGTACTTACTGAACACTTTGAAATGTCTTGGGATGTAAGTAACCATACCTTCCCCCCATCTCCTGTGTCTCTGGGCCCATAATGCAATTATCTCTTGTCCACACAGCCAGGGGAACTTCTCATTGTTTCGTAAGCAGTGGATAACGCCAACTACACAAACCTGTAGACATCTCGGAGCCAACCTTCTAGAATCTTCTAGTGGGCCCAACCATTGCATAGACCCCTACCCTTGAGGGGCGGGCCCACGAGGTCAAACAATTCACTCCTGTTTCTAAATGCAGTTGGGAGTTGAGTTTTTGAAGAGGAAGGGAGCGAGATCTGATTCTGCGGACAGACCTCGCCGTCCAGTGGATTGTGTGGGATTTCTGGGACTCTGAAAAGGACTATTACGTTGTGATCTGGCACTTTGGATTATCGGGAGGTGCCCCCGAATCTGTTTTATTTGGACTTGTTGTGTGCTGTTCCTGTATTCCTGTTAGTAAACCTGTTGGATCATCCTCGGCCTGTTGTCTCTCTTTGCTCTGATGTACACCCCGTCACAAACTGGTGGCAGCGGCGGGATCAGAGCAGAAGAAATGGAGGACAACAGCCAATCGACGTCTGAAACCAGAACCTCAGGATACAGGAACTGGACTGTGGCGAGTCTACAAACAAAGGCCCGTGAATTAGGTGTCGGCTACAAAGGACTCTCTAAGGAGCAACTAATTGAGGCATTGGAACACGCTTGCCTGCAAGATGGCACCGAGGAACAATTTCCACAGCAAGGGGAGCAAAGACGGGAGCCGGAGGTGAATACCCAAAAAAGTCAATGGGTTGTGTGGTACAAGGAAAAGATGGCACTGCTTGGAGATGAGGCCACCATAGAAGATAAGAGGGAGGCCATGCGTGGAGCTGAAGAGAAGGAGCGCAGGATGGAGGAGATGGCATTGCTGGATAAGCAGCTCGCTGTGGAAGCCGCGAGAGGTTCCAGACAGACTGTAACCCCAGCACCCATCATGAGGGAACTTCCCAGAGTGTCCCGCAAAGACTTCAAGCAGTTTAATGAGGCTGCTGGTGACATTGAGGGCTTCTTCCAGGACTTTGAGCATCAGTGTCGATTAATGGAAGTCCCAGAAAGGGAGCGCGTCCGGCATCTGGTTGGGCTCTTAGAGGGTGGAGCTGCTGCAGCCTATAGAGCTATGGACCCTCGGTGGAACTGTGAGTATGCGGATATTAAACAGACTATTCTAGAACATTATGCTGTAACGCCAGACACTTACAGGACTCAGTTCCGTACTCTAGCATGTGATGAGGAAGTGTCCTTCAAGATGTATGCCCACAAACTCAAACATCTGTGGCATCGTTGGTTGGAGGCAGAGGAGGCCTTAACCTTGGAGACCGTCCTCCAGGTCCTCCTAAAAGAGCAGTTTTACTTCAAATGCCCCGCTGAGATCCGGGAATGGGTGCGTGAAAGGAGACCAGCCACTGTGGAGGAAGCTGCAGCTCTAGCTGATGAGGCTCTCACCATCAAGCCTCAGTGGAAAAAACTACTACCCAGTGAGAAAAAAAAACACCAACCCCCCAACGCTGGTGGCCCCTGGTCCTTCTGGCCCCAATGTTCACCATCACCCTAGACCGTCAACTCATGGGGACCTTCGTGTGACTGTGCCTCGCATTACTCATGCTCCACCTTTGGGAATACGACGCGGAGGAAGAATCCCAGAGCGCAGATGTTATGGATGTGGGCAGCCTGGGCACATGCAATTCCAATGTCCAGGTGTTCGTAGACAGAACAGCTACAGACCGCCTTTGCCTGTTCATTACCTACAGACACCTTCACCAGGAGAAGAGCTGGATTCTGTGCCTGATGACTTGCCAAGTGACTCAGATATCCTGGCTCCCCTACCCGGAGTCTATGGGGTGCGAGCTCCAGCCACCTGTTCTTCTGATCTTCAGGACAAACATCTACAGGAGGTCGTGCTGGATGGCCAAAAAGTTGTTGGCTTCCGTGACACTGGGGCTTTCCTCACCATAGCCGATCCCCGAGTAATTCAACCACAAGCAATTCAAAAGGGACCAGGAATTGCCATTGAACTGGCAGGAGGTACCCAGAGATATATTCCAAGAGCGAGTGTGACCCTGGATTATGGCTTTGGGGCAAAACAATGTGTGGTCGGTGTGATGAGCGGCCTCCCTGCAGACGTTCTTCTAGGAAATGATGTGGGGAATCTTCATTGCCACTTTGACGGTGCGGTAACCAGAAGTCAAGCCAAGAGAGCAGCCCATGTGGACGTGTACAACCCATCCATGGAACTGAGGCCACCAGAACTGCCATTACAGCCGGTGAGTGATTCTTCTTGTGGGGATAATATGAATGTTACTTGGGATAAAGTTCAGTTTAGACAAGAAGTAGAGACTGACCCCACCCTTGCTAGTTTTAGAACTCGGGCTGAAATAGGGCAGCTAGGGGAAAACGGAGAAAGAATTATCAGAGAAAATGGACTTCTGTATCGGGTTGCCAATGCCGACTCCCTAGATAAGCCCTGGACTTATAGCAAACAGCTGATTGTTCCTCAGAAGTACAGAATTCCCCTATTACACCTGGCTCATGACATTCCTACGGCTGGCCATCAAGGCAAAACCCGCACCGAGAGACGATTGACTCAAACTTTTTATTGGCCGGGGATTTCCCAAGCAGTGGCGCATTTCTGCCGAACTTGTGACATATGTCAGCGTAGAGGGCGACCCGGAGATCACCCAAAGGCACCCCTGCAACCGCTCCCTATAATAGAAGAACCCTTTCAAAGAGTAGCTGTTGATATCATTGGACCTCTGGCTAAACCAAGTAAATCTGGAAAGCAGTACAATCTCACTGTTGTGGACTACGCCACCCGATATCCAGAAGCCGTGGCCTTGTCAAGTATCTCTGCAGCCAAGGTGGCCGAGGCCTTGGTTATTATTTTTACCAGAGTAGGATTCCCCAGTGAGATCTTGTCGGACCAAGGCTCCCAGTTTATGTCAGAGTTGGTCCAGTGTCTGTGGCGCACCTGTGGAGTACGAGCGATCCGAACGACCCCGTATCATCCCCAAACAAATGGACTTTGTGAACGATTCAACGGCACTCTGAAGAATATGCTGAGGGCCTTCACGGACCGAGATTCAGACTGGGAGAAGTACCTACCCCATCTCTTGTTTGCCTATCGGGAAGTTCCCCAGGAGTCCACTGGGTTCTCCCCCTTTGAACTACTCTATGGAAGAAAGGTCCGAGGACCCTTAACCCTGCTCAAGGAATACTGGGAGGGGCAAGTTGAAGATACAGGAACCCCTGTTGTCCCTTATGTCCTAAAGCTGCGAGAAACCTTGGCCCAACTTGCTAGTTTTGCACAGAGTCATTTGCGTATGGCTCAAACCAGACAGAAGACATGGTATGACCGTAACGCACGCTATCGGGAGTTTGTAGAAGGACAACAAGTCTTAATGATTGTTCCCCATCGGCAGAATAAACTGCAGACCACATGGGAGGGTCCCTTCCGGGTTCTCAGAAAACTGAATGATACCAATTACCTTCTTGCTTTAGATGATCAGGGGCTAAGGCAAAAGACTGTCCATGTGAGTATGATTAAGGAGTACCATGACCGGAACATTCCAATGATAGCAAGCTGTCGGTTGGCTTCAGAAGATGGTCAAGAGGATGAGGACTCTCTACCTGATCTCGTGGAAGCAGCGAGAGCCCCATCCACTGTGGAACAGGTTCCCCTGGGAGATTACCTGGACTCCTTACAGAAAATCCAGATGCTGGAAGTGCTTCAACAGAGACGGGCTGCTTTCTCATCCCAACCAGGTCGAACCACCGTCACCCAACATCATGTGGACACTCAGGGCATCCGTCCCATACAACTGGCTCCTTACCGGGTACCTGAATCAGTTCGAAACACCATGCAGCACGAACTGGAGGAGATGTTACAGCTTGGGGTAATCCAGGCCTCCCATAGCCCTTGGGCCTCCCCTGTGGTGTTAGTACCCAAGAAGGATGGGAGTACTCGATTTTGTGTGGACTATCGGCGACTAAACGACCATACCGTCAGCGATCCTTACCCAATGCCTCGTATTGACGAACTTCTAGACCGACTGGCTGGGTCCCGATATGTCACTACCTTGGATCTCAGTAAGGGATACTGGCAGATCCCTCTAACGGATGAAGGGAGAGAACGGTCCGCTTTTATAACCCCCTTTGGTCTGTATGAATTTCTAAGCATGCCTTTTGGAATGAAAAATGCCCCGGCCACCTTCCAGAGAATGGTGGATCAGATCCTCCGGGGATGTGATGACTTTGCTTGTGCCTACTTGGATGATATCGCCGTCTTCAGCCACACATGGGAGGAACATCTGAATCAAGTAGCCATTATTTTGGACCTGATTCTTGCAGCCGGCCTAACTATTCGACCCGATAAATGCCAATTGGGGATGGGGGAAGTCCAGTACCTAGGACATAGAGTGGGAGGAGGGAAGCTCCGACCTGAGCCTGCCAAAATCCAGGCTATTAGAGACTGGCCTGTACCCCAAACTAAGAAACAAGTTATGGCTTTTCTGGGCACTGCCAGTTATTACCGAAAATTTGTTTCTCATTTCAGTACTGTGGCCAAGCCTCTTACTGACCTGACCAAGAAAACAATGCCCCGGCTGGTGATCTGGACTCCAGCCTGTGATGAGGCTTTTAACCGGCTGAAGGATGCTTTGATCTGCGATCCTGTCCTGGCTGCTCCAGACTACAAGAGGAGATTCATTGTGCAAACGGATGCCTCTGCTTATGGACTGGGAGCTGTCCTCAGCCAGGTGAATGCAGCTGGGGACGAGCACCCCATCGCCTATCTCAGCCGGAAACTGCTGGACCGAGAAGTGGCCTATGCAACTGTTGAGAAGGAATGTCTGGCTGTAGTGTGGGCCCTTAAGAAACTACGGCCGTATCTGTATGGACGGGAATTCACTGTGGTTACTGATCACAATCCCCTCACCTGGCTGAACAGAGTCTCTGGGGACAATGGACGCTTACTGCGATGGAGCCTGGCTCTGCAGCCCTATAACTTTACCATACAATATAGAAGGGGCAGCCAACACCAAAATGCAGATGGACTGTCCAGGCAAGAGGAGCCCTGAGTCCTGTCAGCCATGCCTGCGTGTACTTAACCAGCGACCTGTAGAGGTCCCTAGTACGTACACAAGTTGGGAGGGGAAGGAATTGTCATGATGTATTTTACCTTCTCACTGTATTTGCTGTAATACTGTGTCAGGATGTGATGTCACTTTCCTTTGGTTGTACTTACTGAACACTTTGAAATGTCTTGGGATGTAAGTAACCATACCTTCCCCCCATCTCCTGTGTCTCTGGGCCCATAATGCAATTATCTCTTGTCCACACAGCCAGGGGAACTTCTCATTGTTTCGTAAGCAGTGGATAACGCCAACTACACAAACCTGTAGACATCTCGGAGCCAACCTTCTAGAATCTTCTAGTGGGCCCAACCATTGCATAGACCCCTACCCTTGAGGGGCGGGCCCACGAGCTCAAACAATTCACTCCTGTTTCTAAATGCAGTTGGGAGTTGAGTTTTTGAAGAGGAAGGGAGCGAGATCTGATTCTGCGGACAGACCTCGCCGTCCAGTGGATTGTGTGGGATTTCTGGGACTCTGAAAAGGACTATTACGTTGTGATCTGGCACTTTGGATTATCGGGAGGTGCCCCCGAATCTGTTTTATTTGGACTTGTCGTGTGCTGTTCCTGTATTCCTGTTAGTAAACCTGTTGGATCATCCTCGGCCTGTTGTCTCTCTTTGCTCTGATGTACACCCCGTCACACAAGGCCCCTCCCAATGTATATATCCTCAACCTGGGCACATTCTGGAATATATGTCCCGATCCTGGTTCCTTTTCCCTTCCTGTTATGTATGTCCTCCTCCTAATATATATGTTCCTATCCTAGTTTATTTGTCTTTTTCCCAGCATATATGTCCCCATCCCGGTTGTTGTCCCCTTCCTGGTATATATGTCCTCAATCTTGTACATATGTCCCCTTCCTTGGCCCTTCCTGGTATATATATATATATATATATATATATATATATATATATATAAAAATATACATATATATATAAAAAAAAAAAATATATATATATATATCCTCCTCCTGGGCACATTCTAGTACATATGTGCTTATCTTGGCTTCTGTCCCCTTCCTGGTATATATATTTTTCTCCTGGTATATATGTCCCCTTCCTGGGCCTTTTTTCGTATATTTGTCTGCCGCAGAAAGAAAAAGAACCAAAATGTTTTACACAACCTTTTCGGATCCCATGTCACGTGGCGTCCTATGCCGTAATACATTTCATCAGGCTGTGTGCCCTCTGACATGCATCCAGCTGAAGCAAGGCAGGGGCTAGGGACAGTGGGAACTCACCACCCCTGGCAATCTTCAGCTCACAGAGCACTTACCTTTCCCTGCCAGATGCCTCGTACTCACCACATTCGCGTTGTCTGCAAAAGTATGATGAAGTTACAGAGTGATGACCTCATCACGCTGCTGCACGCTGGGCTGTGAGATGATGTGCCGATGCCTTGCTCTGCTCCAGTGTCCTTGCTTCTGCTACATGGCTAATTTGCATGCGATGCCCTAGAAATGACACTTATCAGCCCAGTAAGTAATACATAGCTGAAATCATGTTATTGACTGAGCTATCAACTAAGCATTCCTGTGTTCTGTATGAGAAAGCCACAGACAGACAACTCTGCTGGTGGCTTAGCAATCATTTCTCTCAATGATCTGTTGGACGGCACCCCTATACACATTAAAATCTGTTGCTATCTGTGGATTCTGCCAACAATAATCTAATGTGAATGAGAACCTTTAAAGGGGTGGTTCTAAGTAAGTCAAACTGAACTAATTGGACTTTTGATAAATTTTCAATACTATAATTCATCAAAATGAAATCATTGGGGGCCAATAAGCTGAAAACTGCACCTGTAGTATTTGGATCTATGCAAAGTCATAGTGGAACACAGCAACCCTATACATAGCTTGGTGACTTTTGCCAAGTGCTGTGCTTTCAGTTTACTTGATTGAAAGATAAAATGTAAAACCTGGAGGTGCTCTTCCTTAGGCTACCGCCACACATCCGTGCCTCCGGTACGTGTTTGGCATTTTTTACACGTACCGGCGGCACGGAGACATGTACAGCAATGCTACCCTATGGTAGCAGGCACACACACGTAAAACCACACGGAACGTGTGTCCGTGTGCGTTTGTACGTGTGTGCGATTTTCAAAGCGCTGACATGTCAGTGTTTTCTCCGGCAGCACGGGTGTCACACGGCCCGCACCCGTACCACACGGGTGTAGTGTGGATGCGGTCCCGTGTGACACGCAACGGAGAAAACACACATGTCAGTGAAAAAAAAAAAAAACATTAACTCACCTTCTCTAGCCCTCCTGTCTCTGCCGCTGCTGCCTCTTGCTGCCGACCGCCGCTCATTATTCTCATTGAATATTCACTTCACTGCCTGGCAGCAGCAGCAGCGGGGAGACGGGAGGGCTGGAGACCGAGGATCAGCACCACGGACAGCAGCGCGGACAGCAGGAAGGACCAGGTGAGTATAATAATTACCGATTCTACGTGTGCTATCGCGGATAGCACACGTAGAACACACGTGTCACGCACGTACCAGAGACACGTACTTACCTGCACGCAACACGCAGGGAAAATACGTGTCTCTCGGCACGTGCGTGAATTTCACGTGAGTGTGGCAGAAGCCTTAGTGCTTAATCACAAGGAGAACTTTTAATGGACCAGTGGGTAAGCATGCGTGGTGCTGCTTCATGTAAAGATTATGGATCTGGTACAGACAGCTGCAAACAGAGCTTTGTTGCTTAAGTTAACCCTAGAAAAATGTCATGCTTTTCCTCATTATCATGCTGCAATGAGGAAAAACTCCCATTCTAGTAATAGATGGTAATCCAGGGAGGATCTTCAGGCATCAGACAATTAGGTAATTTTTTATAATTGTTTTTTTCACCATTGGGTGATAGAACAGGTTGATCTATGGTCAGTCATTAGGGACAGGCGCGTAGGAATGGGAGCACCAGGTTGCTCATTAGCGTGTTAAAACTCCATTGACTGGTAGGGTGATTTTATGCTGCATGGAACAGTTAGGTAGCCCCTATTTATTTAATACTTGGCACCTGTCTAGAGCTTTTATATTAAAGGGTTGTATTCTATTATGTATATGGTAGGCAAGCCTTGAGGAGCCATGCTGAAGTTAGATGCTCCTGATTCATGAACACATGTATGCCTCTTCAAGAATCAGGACCATCGTATAAGTGGCGCGCACAACCATGTGTACCTCAACATTAATCTTCCTCCCTGCTGGAGTAAGATTTGTGAAGTAATGAACACTACCTCTTGTCATGAATTTGTTGGTGCTGGGCAATAAAGGCATGCGAATGTCAAAGCCACATCATTTTAGAGCAGCCACAAGTTGTGCCAAAATTATGTGATGATTTTTCAACGTTTTTTAAGCTAGAATACTGGTGTAAAAACTTTGATGGATCGTTCCCAGAATCTTTTCAATGGTAACGTACAAAATACATAGATTAAAAAATGTAATGAACATTTGGGGAAAGTCCCATAAATATATGTGCTGAGTTTCTAGAGACTTTTCAGCTCACTGTATGATTTATTTTTTGCCATTTCATCACCGGTACTAACCATACATAACCACACTTCCTATCACTAGTTAACCGCATTCGTCTCAATTCTACAAAGATTTATGCTAATCACCTTTATGCATTGTGTAAGAATATTAATGAGAAAACAAATGTGTGGTTCATAAGGAAATTATTTTACTCTAATGTTAACAAGCTCCCAAAAGTATTTTACATTTCAACTTACTGTTCCAAAATAATTTATTTTTCCAGTCATGTTTTCTGCTAGTAATCTAATCTACCATTTTAATTTGTAATTAAAAAGAAAATAGGTACAAGCATCAACACAACCTTTAAATATATCTTATTCATTTTAAATATCAAGGTAGTAGGAATTTCTCAATTCTTCTTAAATTGCGTAGTACTTCTGAATACCGAAACATTGAGTTCTCATAAATACCCTACAAAATCTTGTATTGTTGACACACTGCTGCTTATCCATAGTCATACTTGAATCCTGGAATGATGACATGTATATAAACACATTAAGGACATTATGAAAAAGTAATGTTCTTACGTCTACACTTTGGAACCTATATTTACTGATCTATTTTTTTTCATGTATTATTTAAATGATTGGTGAAGTGGTTACAAGGATATGCAACCAATGTCAGATCTATGAGAAATGAATCACTGTGATCTACAATGATCACTAGAAAAAAAAATACAAAAAATACAACTCAAAACATTAGTTTATTTAACTTATCTCTAACTGATCTATCAAGCTCTGATCTTTGAATTGGGACTTTGGAACCCTGAGAATGGGGGTCCGAGAGACAATAAATGAAACAGTAGCCAAACATGCAAACCTGCCTACTATTCAGAATTTCAGAATGGGGCTGCAGCACCCATTTCTCAGGGCTCCAAAGCTCCAATTTTGCAGTCGATTCAGAGTCAGAGTCAATTTTGATTCCGATTCAGAGTCAATTTCAGAGTTGATGATCAATAACTTATCTTTCTTGGGAAAAGGGGATTACTTTTTTTGTAATAACACATTCAATTACCCTAAAGAGGCAATTTTCTGCTCATTGAGCACCGGTCAATGATATAACACATAAAGACACACACACTTAGGTGTATGTTTGAAAAATAAGATCCACAATACCAGTAAAATGTCATACATCTTAAAGGGGATATGTCAAACCTCCTAAGACATCTATATGGGCATGTAGGTCATAGGATGCTGAATAAAATGATAACTTGATATCTTTGATCCGATGTCTCATTTCCGAAAAATCCATGTTTTTCCTATATGTAAATGAGTGATTCCAGAATTTGGGCCTTACATTACCAAGATTCTGTATTCAAGGCTTATTTTAAATAAAAAGAGGCTTTACCAGTATGAGATGTAACTAACACAGAACTGAAGAATTTTGTCTTCTTACAAACACATTTGCTGCAGTTCTCACAGCTCTGCAGTATTGCAACAATATTGCAGCCCTTTCTGGCTGTGAGATGGAAGCTGAAGCTGAGAGGAACCTGCAGATGTGTCAGTTACAATCACACACAGATCTGCAGTGAGATAACAGGAGCAGACCGGCCATCACATATCCCACTGGTAATTCCCCCCTCTATTATAATAAGGCAGAATCTCATTCATTTCTATGTCCTGCCCATAGCCTGGAACAGCTCATTTACATACAAAAAAACATGAATTTCTTTAGAATAAGACAAAAAAATCACATATATACAGATATTTTATTCAGTTTCCTAGCACCTAAATTCCCATGTAGAGGACTTAAAGAACACCAATCACCAGTATTTTCCTATATAACCTAAAGCCAGTGCTATGCTGGCACTATCAGGATGATTCTATACATATCTTTAGTTGTGAGATCGTATGTATAGATTTTGAAACACAAGCAAGTAAAGTTTGTAAATTGAACAGTTTTTTGATTGTCAGCAGCTGCCAATAAGCTGATAGCTGGGGTGGGTATTCATAGTGATTCCTGCCCTCTTGCCTGTCCATCCTCTCACTATTATTTATGCTACTTCTATTATAGAGGTTTGTGGCTATAAATCATGGTGGCTAAAAGAACCTGTGCTGATGTCATATCCATATGACCAGAAGGGGCGGTGTCTCAGCTAACAGAAAAATAATGTTGCTTCCTGGTATCAGCTATGTTGGCTGAGGCCCCACCTCTTCTGGTCACATGGGTATGATATCAGCATAGGTCCTTTTAGCCACCATGATTTAGCCGCAGCATTACCATAAATAATAGATAGCGGGAAGAACAACAGGCAGGGGGGCAGGAATCACTATGAATACTCACCCCAGGTATCAGTAGCTACATCTGCTGTCAATCAAAAAACTGTTCATTTTACAATCTTTACTTGCTTGTGTTACTAAACCTATACATCCTAGCTGTCAACTAAAGGTATGTATAGAATCAGCATGAGAGTGCCAGTATAGCACTGGCTTTAAGTTATATAGGAAAATTCTGGTGATTGGTGGGCTTTAATAGGATTAATCCTACTGATAGATTCCAAATAACCCTTTCATGACATTTAACATACAGTTATGTCATGGTCAGGAAGGCATTCCTGCAAAATGATGTAAATGTATGTTCCATCCTTAAAAGAAATGGTTATGTATTTTTTACATGCTGTTGTGTTTCAGAGAAAACATAGTTTAAAGAGCCTGCTGGGTAGGTACTATATATAGAGATGTGACTAGTCCAAAGCTACTTATACACACATGGGAGGGAACTCTTTATCAGGCCCCTATCATACATCTGTATGTAACATTTATGTGTGAAACCAATACCAGTGTCATCAGTGTTTTCAGTAAGTGTGCTATAAGTTTGTTATCAGTGTTTTTCTGGAGTGGCTAAAGAAATAAAGAGATTACAAAGCTATACTTTTAATATTTATCAAGTACAGCACATGGACTGTACACTGATGCCATTCGTGTGTTGTGCGTGCTTTTCATGAACCCATAGACTTGTATTGGCCTTTGTCATCTCTGTTGCTGGAAAAAATTAGACTTGCCTCCATGTGGTTCACACAAACACACCGTCGATGTGAAAATATAAACACGTTAGCAGCAGCATAGGTTATAATGAATACGTGTGTTATCTGAGAAAAAAGCGGTGCTGCACATACCGGATACACAGACTTGTGAAGGTGGCCTTAACTAGAGTGAGGCGTGGAATAGCTGGGTGGGGATGGTGTGAGACTAGTCAGGTCTCTTCCTACGCTCCACAGCCTTCTCTTGAAATTTATTTTTCAGTGAAAAACATTCCTGGAGGCAATAGTACAGCCAGGCTCTGATTCCTGCTATCTGTGGTATGGGCAGCATGCATCTAGTGACAGGTTCCCTTTAATTGCATGAAGGGTTTCTGGAAAGGAAGGTGCAAAAACCAAAGTCATCCCTCCAAAACAAAGCAAATTTTAAAAAAAATGTATATATAAACGTCAGCTCGAGATGCAAAAAATAAGCCGTCACTGAGCCATAGATCCCAAAAAATGAGGACACTACGGGTTTCGGAAAATGGCGCAAAACATACGCCACTTTTATTGGACAAGCTTGTGAATTTTTTTAACCCCTTAGATACAAGTAAACCTATACATGTTTAGTGTCTACAAACTCGCACCGACCTCAGGCTTCATACCCACTCATCAGTTTTACCATATAGTGAACACCGTGTATAAAACATCCCAAAAACTATTGTGCCATCACACTTTTTTGCAGTCTTTCCACACTTGGATTTTTTTTGCTGTTTTCCAGTACACCATATGGTAAAATTTATGGTTTCATTTAAAAGTACAACTTGTCCCTCAAAAGACAAGTCCTCATAAGGCAAGATTGACAGAAAAATAAAAAAGTTACGGCTCTCGGAAGAAGGGGAGCAAAAAACAAAAACACAAAAATGGAAAAGGCTCTGGGACTGAAGGGGTTATATAACATGTAGAAATGTATTCTGCATTTTCATTATTAAGCTATTATTAAGTGTAAAATATACCAGGTCAATTTCGAAATAATTAGCCATTTGGCCGTGCTTACAAGTGACCTGATGAGCATTTTATAATAAAAGGTGCCATTGTTATGCATATGCATGAATGTTATTCTGATTACTTGTTATGTGATGTTTATTCACTGCATATACTTGTTATTTTATTAAATTAAAATGAGTTTGGGAAAATTACCTAGAAGTTATTTTTAATTTTAATATAATGAAGAAATATGTATTATTTTTATATGTTTCAATTATCTCAATGTACTTTCATGCAAAATAAATAGAGAACACATTGTACAATGATCCTGATTCTAGAAATTTCCATTTAGGCTACATGCGCACACTGCAGTTTTTTCTGCATACAAGCTGCAAGCAAACCTGCACCTTGTCACACAGAGCCTGGAAATGTAAAAAAAAACAGCTTGTAATGTAGGTGCTTTTTTGATGCATTTTTTATGCGTTTTTGGTGCGTTTTTGTTAATGCGTTTTTCAGAGGAGAAACAAAATATGATAGCATAGGATAATGAATAGATAACTAGAATAGATGATAGCTAGATAGATAGAAAGAAGAAATAGAATAGATAATAAGAAAAAAAAATGAAGCGGGTCCCACCCTTTTTCATATCCAGCGCAGGAACAGCAGCAGCTTCAGGCTGCAACCCTCAGCTGTCTGCTGTATATTGGCTGGTTATGAAAAATAGAGGGGATCCCACACTTTTTTAAATTATTTGATTTATTTGAAAGAAAAAAAATATAATGTGGGGTCGCTCCCATTTTTCTAGTACCAGCCAAGGTGCAGCAGACAAGTGGGGCTGATATTATTAGGGTGTTAAGGGACATTGTTATTTGGCCCACACAATAACAATAGCAGCCCACATACGCCCCAGAAGTGGCGCATCCATAAGAATCTCCAATTCTGGCACTGGGCCAGCTCTTCCCCATTGCCCTGGTGCGGTGGCAATCGGGGTAATAAGAGGGTAATGGCAGCCCATAGCTGCCACTAAGCCCTATATTGTGATGTCAGGCATCTATGAGACACCTTGCATCACTACTCTGAAAGTGAAAGTAAATAACCACAAACAGCCAAAAATCCTTTATTTGTAATAAAGTAAAAAGCACCCTCTTTCACCACTTTATTAACCCCAAAACATCCCTCCATGTCTGAAGTAATCCACACGAGGTCCCACAGCGATTCAGCTCTGCTACATCCCTGTCCTGTCACAGCGAGCATTATAGAACATGACTGCCAGCTGTGAGTGCAGACAGAGTTGCAGCAATCAGAATCAAATAGGGTGAACCCCTTACATCACAGCTACAGGTCCCACAATACGGTGTGTGTTGCAGCAGTGACGTCACGAGTTCACTGCTGTGAGGTTCACGAGCACGATTGGTGGTGCCATCACTCACGTGAGTCCTCCAGATGCGGCTCAGTTCAGATGCGGCCTGATTTGCACTCACAGGTGGAAGACTCCAGCTGTGACCGCAAATCACCTGAGTAATGGCATTGCAGATTACGCGGCTCACTTCAGTCACTCATGTGATTTGCTGTCACAGGTGGAGGACTCCAGCTGTGGCCGCGGGTAACCTGAGTGATGTCACCGCTGATAGAGCGACTCACTTCAGTTACTGCATCGAGCTCATAGTGAGCAGTCTTGTTCTATGGCACTCATTGTGAGTATCAGATGTAGCAGGGCTGAAACCATCGTGAGACCTCGTGTGGATTACATCAGACTTGGAGGGGTATTTGGGGTGTTTATAAAGTGGTGAAAGAGGGTGTTTTTTTGTCTTTTATTTCAAATAAAGTATTTTTTGGATGTTTGTGTTTATTTACTTTCACTTATAGATTAGAAAAGGGCGGTGTCTCATAGATGCCTGCCATGACTAATCTAGGACTTAGTGGCAGCTATGGGCTGCCATTAATTCCTTACTACCCCAATCGCCACCGCACCAGGGTAATCGGGAAAAGGCTGTTGCATCTAATGGATGTGGCAATTGCAGGCGGCTGCTAGCTGATATTTTTGGGCTGGGGGGCTCCCAACAACATGCGTCTCCCCAGCCTGAAATACCATCCCTCAGCTGTAAAGTTTTATCTTGGCTGGGTACCAAAATTGGGGGGACCGCACAATGTTTTTTTAATTTTTTATTTATTGTACTGTACGATGTAGGCAAGCCCACCGGTGGCTGTGATTGGTTGCAGTCAGACAGCTGTCATTGCAACCAATCACAGATGGGGTAGGAGAGAATATGTATGAGCTTAATGAGCGGGTGCAGTGAATATGCTATGAGGCTAATGAATAGGTCAGAAAGAAGTATGAGAGGCCGCGGGAGCAGTGTGACAGCTGCGCTGCTGATCGGTGAGTATCAAGCAGAGAGAGAGAGAGAGAGAGAGAAAGAGAGAGAGAGAGAGATAGAGACACTGACATGCCAAAATCACTCCAGCATTGATTTTGTCATTCTGGAACTGAGTTGATGAGCTGCGTTTTTGTTGACTAAACCGTGGGTAAAACGCAAACAATTTGTAACCATGCGTTTTGTCATGTGTTTTTCATCCCTTCATTGATTTCAATCGGTGATAAATATTTACAAAACGCAAGAAAAAATGAACATGCTGCTTATTTTTTGTCACAAAATTTTGTCAAAAAAAGTGCTGACAAATAAACTGCTAGGTGTGCACAGCAAATCTGACTTCTCATAGACTTTTCTGGGAAGTCAAAACAGAGAAAGTTCTGACAACAAACCTGCTCCAATGAATGGGAGTGAACTGAAAAGTGCTACAATTTTATTCTTCATTGTACATTTTCTTCCACAGAACTGATAATTATGGGTTAATTCTGGGCTTGTGGATGTACAGAACATTGTATTCAATCAGGTTTACAGATGTTCTGTTAATTTTTCTGTTGTAGTTCACTGTTTGCAGCGTATATTACAATTTACTAGTGTGAAAATATGTACGATGAATCATTGCACATAACGCACGATGCTATATTTTTAGCAGTTGCTACAACACTCAACTATCCTGTAACTATTCTGTAAAGAAGATGTCAGCTCTCTTGAGTTGCCTTTTTTAGTAAATACTTACATTCCCCATGAAATGAGAAAATTCCAGAGGATTATCTCTCATAATTCCTAAGAATTCTTCAGCATTCTTCCTCTTAACTATTTATTAGGCAGTACCTCTGTAATTCCATCTAGAAATCTATGACTAAAGTGTTAAGGCCACGTCTCACTAAGCAACATCTCTAGCGACATCGCTGCTGAGGCACGACTTTTGTGACGTAGCAGCGATGTTGTTAGTGATGTTGCTGTGTGTGACATCCAGCAACAACCTGGCCCCTGCTGTGAGGTCGCTGGTTGTTGCTGAATGTCCTGGACCATTTTTTAGTTGTTGCTCTCCCGCTGTGAAGCGCACATCGCTGTGTGTGACAGCGAGAGAGCAACAATTGAATGTGCAGGCAGCAGGAGCCGGCTTCTGCAGACACTGGTAACCAATGTAAATATTGGATAACCAAGAAGCCCTTTCCTTGGTTATCCGATATTTACCTTCGTCACCAGCGTCCGCCGCTCTCACGCTGTCAGTGCCGGCTCCCTGCTCCCTGCACACATAGCCAGACTACACATCGGGTAATTAACCCGATGTGTACTCTGGCTAGGAGTGCAGGGAGCCAGCGCTAAGCGGTGTGCGCTGGTAACCAAGGTAAATATCGGGTTGGTTACCCGATATTTACCTTAGTTACCAAGCGCATCATTGCTTCCACGCGTCGCTGCTGGCTGGGGGTTGGTCACTGGTTGCTGGTGAGATCTGCCTGTTTGACAGCTCACCAGCGACCATGTAATGACGCTCCAGCGATCCCTGCCAGGTCAGGTTGCTGGTGGGATCCCTGGAGCGTCGCTTAGTGTGACGGTACCTTTAAAGTGCTAAAGTGTCAGACAGTAAAGACACGACTTACGGAGATAAGGAATGGTAGGACCAAGCTTTTATTTCTTTTTGTAAATTTCTTAGTAGACTAATGGAAGAACAATGAAAACAGATAAAAGTTATTCCAAGTTTGTTGTACAATGGGTAGTGATGGGCGAATAGTAAGTATTTGTGTTCGGATTATTAAGTACTATTGCGGTATTCATCACGAATAACAAACCTAATGCAAGTCAATAAGGAAATGAAGCTTTTTTTGTGAGGAATTATGGAATAGTAGTCTTTATTCGGTAACCATTATCCGAACATGAATAGTTACTATTTGCCTATCACTAATAATGGGTAGTACAATTATTCAATGAACTGTCATAAGTGCAGACATTTTCAATAAGATAGCACCATTGCATAACTTTTGGTTACTAGTGTAATATGAAATAAAACATGTATATGAAAGGGCCAGATTAAAAATGCCTGTAATGGTATTATGGCTATACATCGATACATGTATGGATTAGACTAGACTACTATGCTGTCATGCGCATGTTGCACTTAATGATGTAACAGATTTTTACTAATTAGAACTTAAGCTAGGAAAGTGACAGGTAGTAGGAAGTTCACACTACTCTGGTCAGACGGCCATGGACAAAGTCCTTCAAATCTTCTTTCTCCAGTATATATAGTATATTAAAGAAAATCTGTCTGCAGGCTTTTGCTATGAAAGCAGCATAATGTAACAGCTGAGGCCCTGATTCCTAAAATAATAGTATTTTATCAGCATCATTACGGGACTAGGTGTCTCATGTCTCCTAGTCAACTGATCTGTGTAACCACTTCACCATCACTGATTAACAGCGTTCTTTTAATGTACAGTATAAACAGAAATTTGCCAATTAGTGGTGTGGGTGGGGTTAGTCATAGATGCTCAGGATTCTGAGCATTGCTAGATCTGCTGGAGAGAAAACAGTGATTGTATAAAACTTACAGCAAGTAAAAGATCACTGGAATCAGGGTCTCGGACTGCTCTCAGAGTTATTTTAAAGACAAGAAGAGACTCATGTATCCAAAACAACAAACATAGGTACTCCCTGTAATACACTAAGAGTTCACATGCACACACACACACACACACACATATATATATATATATATATATATGTATATATGTATATATATATATATACACGTGTGCTTGTAAATAGGGAACAAGCACAATAGTAGAGGTGCTACAGTACATTATTTTAAAAATATATGAATTAGGTTTAAAGGATTGAAGTCTCCATACGCTTCATACAGTTGTTGGCCAAAGGTTCTATATCAGAAGGAATTGATACCTCTAGTGTAGTGGGGAGCCCCTGACCTGGTCAGGCACCACTGAGTACTGCACCCATGCTGTTTCAGTACTTCCAGGTAATCCTAAAGGCTGGAATAGGGTGTGTACACACAGATACATAGCAACAAGGTCTCCCACACCTTGAGAGGGGACCCTTGGGCAGACCCAAGAGGGGGCTTGCCTCCCCATCTCATCAAGGGGTGGAGCGGAGAGGCTGGGAGCTAAGGTTGCAGAGGCTGCCAGGAAAGTAGGAGGAGAGCCTGTCTAGTAGTGGAGCGCAGCAGTTGTTAGGAGACGCAGGCGTGCGCACACACTAGTCAGACCCTGCATGTGAAGTAGCCGTTAACAGGGGAGAACGGTTACCAGAGAGTCAGTCAGAAAGACACCTGAAGAGAGGCGGTCAAGTACGGGGACTGCTGGTGACTAGGCACGCACGGGGAACAGGTCTCTAGAGTAGATGTCCATTTATTGATCTGCTAAACCTGCCAGTGAGGGGAACTTCAAGTGCCTCACCAACCATCTAGAGTCCGAGCCTCAGCAGCAACGAGGGGGCCCATAAGGGGGATCGAGCCTGGAGCCATCTCCCTTGGTCCACGCTGCCGGCAAACGGTCCAAAAAGGGGAGAAAAGGCAGTAGCGACTTCCCTGGATGAACCCCACGGTACTTCAAGTCAGGGGTTATCCGAAACAAGAAGTGCTAGGAAGGCGAGTTAATGGTTACCCTTAGACCGGCCTAAAGGATACCTGGTTCCACCTGGTTTAATCTCAGCATCGCCCGGGTACCTAACAAAACAGCAAAAGTGAGTAAAAACAAGTTGAAAGACTTTCCGGGCTGAGACTGAGTTATTCTGGGACCTGTTGTTCTTCACACCCAAGCCCCTGGGGCCAGCCTCACTCACGAGAGGCCACACCATCTGACTGCAGACTCCATCAGCCCCAGATGCTCGTTAAAACTGCAGTGGCGGTCACCCATATCCCTGACCGCAAACCGTGAGTTACGTCACGACTCATATATATATATAAACCTGACATACCTGTTGCCATATATACCCAAAAGAAGACCCTGTGGCGTCCACGAAGGTGGAATGATGTCCCTGGGACGACTACTGCAGGTGGGCTCCACAGTAGCTTTATCCAGCTGGATAACAAATTTATAACAAACAAATCGATTTGGCTGTCCCTTTACACTTTCAACACTGGTTTAGTAGTAAAAACTTTGTTGCATTTGGCCAGATTTTTTCTAATGTTTATGCGGGCTTTCACACAATGTGTGAAGGGTTACTTGACAATACGTTGATCACAAATTGCCCCACTTCTGGGCATTCAAGGACTTAGTTGTAATCGATTTATAGGTCGGGTAGTAAGGGTACCGTCTCACTAAATGATGTACCAGCGATTCTGACCACAATATGACCTGGTCAGGATCGCTGGTGCATCGCTACATGGTCGCTGGTGAGCTGTCAATCAGGCAGATCTCACCAGCGACCAGTGACCAGCCACCAGCCACCAGCGATGCTGCGCTTGGTAACTAACGTAAATATCGGGTAACTAAGCAAAATGCCTTGGTTACTAGTGCAAACCACTTAGCGCTGGCTCCCTGCACTTGTAGCCAGGGTACACATCGGGTTACTAAGCAAACCGCTTTGCTTATTTACCCAATGTGTATTATGGCTACATGTGCAGGGAGCAGGGAGCCAGCACTGGCAGCCTGAGAGCGGCACACGCTAGTAAACAAGGTAAATATCGGGTAACCAAGCAAAGCACTTCGCTTAGTTACCCGATGTTTACCATGGTTATCAGTGTCCGCAGCTGCCAGACGCCGGCTCCCTGCACATTTAGATTGTTGCTCTATAGCTGTCAAACACAGCGATGTGTGCTTCACAGCGGGAGAGCAACGAGCAAAAAATGAACCAGAGCAGTGTGTAACGATCAGCGATCTCACAGCAGGGGCCAGGTCGCTGCTTAGTGTCACACACAGTGAGATCGCTGATGAGGTCACTGGTACATCACAAAACCTGTGACTCAGCAGCGATCTCGCTATGTGAGAAGTACCCCTAAGTTTTCAACTTTTCTTTAGCTCCAGAACTGGGGATATTAGGTATTATACAATGCCATTGTAAAATAATATATTATTTATTTAATGGAGAACCGCACAGGTCTTCAGGAGCACAGGGAGATACAGTCTCAAAAACCTAAATAAGTACATAGAAGTTTATGGTATTATTAAGAATAAGATATAACTAAATGTTCAGATCAATCCCAGTTTACAAACATGTCTATACACTTACGTATGCTGCAGTTTAATAAAATAGAATTTGCTGAATTCTATTTTTTTTAGAACCAATTTGTCCCCTTACTGCATAACAGCAAATGACATTGTCAGTCCTGACAGAATGTGGCCAGTGCCAGTTTACTAAATATCAATACTGAAATAAAAATATATGATGGGAGGTGGTGAGGTTAAAACTTACCTTATAGTGCAATGTTTGATGATGAATTCTGACAGAAAAGATTACTAAGGTAAAACAGCAATGACATAAAAGTGAACTCAGCTAAATTGCCCCAGCTAGCATAAAAGTATACAATCAAAAGTGGAAAAAAACATGCTAAAGTAACTTTGACGTCTGAGACATGTAACCTCTAGAGAAGAAGAAACTATGAGAACATTGATGCTTAGAATGAATCTTGCATGAGCGTTAAGTTTTGGTCAACCTTTTAAAAAGTAATCGAAAACGCCTATAATTATTTTACCTTGTTTGATTACAATACCCCATGAAAGTAGGAAATATAAAAGATATTTCTATA
Organism: Anomaloglossus baeobatrachus; assembly: GCF_048569485.1. Lineage (NCBI taxonomy): Eukaryota > Metazoa > Chordata > Amphibia > Anura > Aromobatidae > Anomaloglossus > Anomaloglossus baeobatrachus. The sequence goes on from NC_134356.1 coordinate 354,807,927, forward strand.
TTACTTATTGTTTGTTGTTTTTAAACATTTCCAATTTGCTTTCCATTTTTGCAGTACAAGTTTTATTGTGCATAGAAAGTGTCAATAGATACATTAGCTGTCAAGGGTATATCTGATAATGTCTAATTCCATTTATTACCTACATAGCATATAAATTCCTCCTTCAAAGAGGATCATGTTTGATCAAATTTCCTGAAATTCCAAGTTTTATGCAAATTCATACTTTTGGAGATTTAATTAGTCATTCACACCATTTACTACACTTCTGGAGAATCAGATAGTAAATATCATTTTGCCTTGCTGCGTGGGCTTTCACTAAATGCCCTGAGACTATGACTTCTTACGGATTATTATGCATTGTTTAGCAGTGGTCAGTATCTGAGCTATCACTAATTAGTCATTCCCAGTGGAGCATCTATGGCAAATTAATTTTCCATCTCCAGAGTTACTGGGCAAGTTTTTCTCTCTTCTACAGTGTGTAAGCTGTTATGGTCAACATGGTCCTCTTTCTCACAGAGTGTAAACTCTTATGGTCAGCATGGACCTCTCTCTCCTGTATAGTGTAAGCTTTTATGGTCAGTATGGTCCTCTCTTTCCTGTATAGTGTAAGCTTTTATTAACATTGGGGTCCTCTCTTCCTCGCCTCTAAATTGTAAGCTTTTATGGTCAGCATGCTCCTCTCTCTACTGTATAGTGTAAGCTCTTATGGTCAGCATGGTCCTCTTTCTCCTGTATAGTGTAAGCATTTATGGTCAGCATAGTCCACTTTCTTATGTAGTGTGTAAGCATTTATGGTCACAATGGTCCTCTCTCTCTTGTATAGTGTAAGCTTTTAAGGTCAGCATGGTCCGCTCTCTCCTTTATAGTGTAAGCCCTTATGGTCAGCATGGTGCTCTCTCTCCTGTATAGTGTAAGCTCTTATGGTCAGCATGGTTCTCTCTCTCCTGTATAGTGTAAGCTTTTATGGTCAGCATGGTCCTCTCTCTCCTGTATAGTGTAAGCTCTTATGGTCAGCATGGTCCTCTCTCTCTTGTATAGTGTAAGCTTTTATGATCAGCATGGTCCGTTCTCTCCTGTATAGTGTAAGCCCTTATGGTCAGCATGGTTCTCTCTCTCCTGTATAGTGTAAGCTCTTATGGTCAGCATGGTCCTCTCTCTCTTGTATAGTGTAAGCTTTTATGATCAGCATGGTCCGTTCTCTCCTGTATAGTGTAAGCTCTTATGGTTAGCATGGTCCTCTCTCTCTTGTATAGTGTAAGCTCTTATGGTTAGCATGGTCCACTCTCTCCTGTATAGTGTAAGCTTTAATGGTTAGCATGGTTCTATCTCTCCTGTATAGTGAAAGCTTTTATGGAATTTCTCTTTCTCAACCCTAAAGTGTAAGCGCTTATGATCAGGGAAGTTCTTTCCTTCCTTCCTGTCCCCACTTGTGCTTTACAAGCAGTTATAAGCTTTCTAGTATTAAATTTGCACACATTTATTTATTACGAGTCACATTTGTGGCGAAAATTCAGTGAAGTCAGCAAATTTGAATGTCAAAAGATCAGCTAATTTCTAGTGCCTCGCTCTTTTCTGGACTTTAATCAATCAAAATTAGGTCTTGTTGAAAAACCAAAGGCTTTGACCAATCAACAAACCAATTGCAGGGTGTTGTTCGGTGGCCAATGGCCGAGTATAGCACTCTACGCTCCTTCTGACATCCTGCCCCAAGTCAGTTATATGATTTTTTTTTCTACTCATGGTGTTAGACTTCTGATTGCTATTTATAAGTCCTTACTTAGCTTGCTAAATATTCATACGCTATCTGGACAGATTCTAGACTCTGAACTGCCTTAAATATATATTTGCCTGATGATTTTATTTGATTCCATCACTCTGATTTTGGTCCTAGCATTCCTATTGACCATATCTCTGCCTGTTAGTTTTTCATTTGGTAGTTTCTCTTTGGTTTTTAACTTGACTGGTGAATTACCCTACTACCAAATTGCTCAATCGGCCTGCAGGTATTCAGTGGACACATCCCAGGGGCGTTTGACCTGCTAAGTTGTTAGACTAGCACAAAGAATGTTCATGGAACCTTCCTTAACATCTGTGAGAATCAACATAGCATCGTGTAACATTACTGCTCATTTAGCTTTTTAGACACTAACATTCTATCTACTTTCTGTCATCTTTTACCTCTTCAAATTCTTCAAAAATCTTCTGAATGTTTTCTAGATACTATGGTAGCATATATAAGATTACAGACATATAGTTTCAGCATCGAAATCTGTGCTGGGCAGATATTATCGATTATTATCAATCCAAATAAATTATTCATTGTGGGTAATAACAAAAAAAAAATAAAAATAGGGAATACAAATAAAATGTGCCTTTAAGACACAATTAGCAGGAAGATGATTTATGAAGTATCTAAATGGAAATCCCTGGTGATTACACAGTAAATTCACTGTTTTACTGCTTTACAATTATTTCTATTTTGCAGACAACGAAAGATATCAGAATTAATAGTTGAATTTGTTTTTTTTTGTGTCATCACTTACTCTTTCCCTTTATTTAAAACTATTAAAATTATATGATCCTTCTTGAGATGCTGAAAAATTCTGCTATCAATGATTGATTGTTCAATTAATCTCAATATATTTTTAACCTAGAAAATAACACATTGTGATTTTGGTTTGCCTTATTATAACACCATATTGTCTCAATCTCATGTGAAGGGATGCAAGTAATTCTCACCATATACTATTCCTGCAGCCTTGTCAGGATAAAACAAGGTTATATTATACCAGTGGCTAAATAAAATGCAATCGCAGTGGAGGAAGTGGGTTAATATGCAGCACCCTAGGGTATGGTACCCCAGTGGTCTGCAGCTTTCCTTTCCTAAGGTAGGGACACATTCCCCGAGAACTGGGCGCAGCATGTAGAGGGTTAACAGTGGGCAGATGTGAGACCCAATCTCTTAGCTGTAAGCCTGATGAAGGGGCGTAGCTAGTGGTAAGTGACAAGGGTTGCTAGGCAGAGAGGGCACCGAGAAATAGCCTACCCCACAAGGGACCGTGAGGCCTGTTATACTGGCCCCAGAAAAAGAAGAGCGGAGCGCCGCAGGTCACCAACACCTTCAGGCAAAGGGACCATCAGAAATTCATGTGTACGGAGGGCTCAACTGGGTATCACGTCAGCACCAGGACAAAGGAAAGTTGGTTGACCAGCCGTGTCAAACTGTACTTGCAACATCCAGTGAGTAAATACCAGTTAATCTGCAAGAACTGTGTTGTGTCTGTTACTGGCGCACCACAAGGCGCAGCACACCTACATGGGACTTAAGCCCTTACTGGCGGAGAGCGCAAACACACTTGCTGCTATACCATCTGTCTCTAGAACCACAGCAGCAGCGGAACATTTTATTACCACTACCCGCCAGTGGCATCACGCGTCCCATACAAAATAACCCTGTTACTGAGCGCCCCCAGGTCACGGAACCGGGCACAGCCACCTGTGACGGTGATCCCCGTTATCCACTGCTTGGGGCGTGGCAAATACATAAAGGGTCACCTTGTTTTGTCTGAAGGGGTTTATCTCCTTTAGGGCTCGGTTCCACTTGCGTTTTGCACAGAGTGCAATCTGACAAAACATCGGATTGCACTCACATCAGTGCAAAACTATAGGGCAGTGTCCATTTGCTATTGATTTCTCATTCCATATCGGCATGAGAAATGAATCGCAGCATGCTATATTTGGCAGCAAGTTTCGGCTCACAAGCACCCATACAAGTCTATGGGTGCGTGTGAAACATTGCACTGAACTCGCATGTAATCTGACTGCAGTGCGATGTACGCAGAGACAGGCAGCCGAGAGGAGGGAGAAAGTGTTCCCTTCATCTTCTCTACAGATGTGATTTGATCGCAAGATCGCATCACAGTTACATGTCCTCGGCTGACACTCGCAGCAGAGTCATTAGCATATCACTTCAGATGCTCTGGCATCGGAAGCTATGCGCAAGTGGAAATGAGACCTTAACCCCTTCATGCCATGAACATTTTCCATTTCATCGTTTTTATTTTTATCTCCCCTTCTTCCAAGAGGCATAACGTTTTAATTTTCAATCAATATTGTCATATAAGGGCTTGTTTTTAGCGAGACACATTTTAATTTTTTAATGACACCATTCATTTTTCAATATAGTGTACTGGAAAATAGGAAAAAAATCCAAGTGCGGTGAAATTGCAAACAAAAGTGCAATTCCAAATTGTTTTTTATTATTATTTAAGATGTTCACTATGTGGTAAAACTGATAAGTTAGTATTATTCTCCAGGTCATTATGAGTTTGTAGATACCAAACATGTAAAGTTTTCTTTTAAGTGGTAAAAAGAAATTTTTGATATTTATAAGAAAACGGTTTATTTTTTGGGGATCTGGGGCTAAAGGCCGCTTTATACGCTGTGACATCTCTAGCGATGTCGCTAGTAATCGCACCCGCCCCCGTCGTGTGTGCGTCACGGGCAAATCGCTACCTGTGGCAAACAATATCATTAGTACGCGTCACACGCACATACCTTCCTAACGACGTCACTGTGGCCGGCGAACAAACTCTTTTTTAAGGGGGAGGTTCGTGCGGCATCACAGCGACTTCACACAGCGGGCCACCAATAGAAGCGGAGGGGCGGAGAGCAGCCGCATTAACGTCACTCCCACCTCGTTGCCGGAGGACGCAGGAACACTGTTGTTCGTCGTTCCTGGGGTGTCAGACGTAGCAATGTGTGCTGCCTCAGGAACGACGAACAACCTGCATCCAAAATGAGCAACGGTATTTGGGAAAGGAATGACGTGTCAACAATCAACGATTTTTGCCATTTTTCGGATCGTTAGCGGTCGCTCGTAGGTGTCACATGCAACGATGTTGCTAACAAGGCCGGATGTGTATCACAAATTCCGTGACCCCAGCTATATCTCGTTAGCAATGTCGTTGCGTGTAAAGCGGCCTTAAGTGATGGCTTATTTATTGCACCTTGAACTGACATTTGAACTGACACCATTTTTGGGTAGATGCAATGTTTTGTTCACCTCAACTGACATTCAGTTAGTTAGAAATTTGGGGAACATCTATTCAGAAAACCTCTAAAGTTTTTTGCACGCAAGTTATTGCATTTTATTGCAATGTTGCGGAGGCCAAAATACTGTAATTTCTAGCATTTAAAATTTTCTTTCTTACACTCACCCTGTTTACCAATCAGATTAATTTATTTTATATTTTATATATACAACATTTAGGAATGCTGCGATACCGAATATATGTGTTCTTTTTTAAAAAAAATAGTTTTCAATGACAGGCTAATTTGAACTCTTGTGGAGTTTTTAATTTTCTTCGTATTTTTCAAAACTTGTTTTCACTGTTTGTTGGCTATATTATAACCTTTAGGGGAGTTGAAGCTGCGATCGATCGATCGATTGCTTGTGCAATAGAGAGCAATGCTTCAGCCCCTCAATGTACAGCAGAAATCATGGTCTATGAATGCCAGCTCACAGCCGGCATTCACAGTATGTTTGTCATGACAGACACAGGGGTCATCAGACTCGTGGCTATCATGACAACCCATCGGCACTCCACGATGTCATCATGCATGTGCCGAGGTTAGCAGGGAGTGACGCACTCTCTGCCAGCCCATGTTAAATCCTGCTGTCCGGGCTTGAAAGAGAGATTTAATTGATTACAGCTGTGGGTGGATCCACCTGCTGCAGTTAGAGGTGCAGATAATGATGTGCGCTCGGTGTGCAAGCTCACAACAAAGGAAGCGACATAACATATGATGTAAGTTTATGTAATGATTTGTGCAGGGGTTAAAGCACCACTCTTGTTAGTACTGGAATGATATCACTAATGTACATTCCCTATCTATAGTAAAATACATACTTTTTGCCATCTTCTGCTTTCATCTGTGTCATTCCGGTACCCTTCTGCTCTTTGTGACCTGCTGGATTGCTCCACTGCTTGCTGGGTGAGCTGTAGGTCACTTCTGAATGTAAGTCTATGAGAACAAGAATGAGGCTTTCATAGACTTACACTGACAGCTTGTGACCATGAACTATGACTTTCAGTCAGTCAGGAGCTTCAGTTACAAGATGGTGGAGTGGTACTAGAGTGGCACCAGTAAGAAAAGAAGATGACAACTGGTAAGTATTTTACTACAGGCAAGGAAAAAGCTGAAATCAGGGGGGATATGAAAAAAAAAAAACACTGGAGTGGTTCTTGAAATGCATCTCCAGACAAGGAATATTCAAATTGTCTCTCCAGTAAAGGAGACAAACTCTAGCACAGCGCCACCTATTGGAAGTAGCGATCCTAAAAGTCACAAGTGGATTTTCAACAATCCTTTGAAATATGACTCAGGATATATAAGCCAGATCAGAATCCCAATTTGCAGACACGGTGTTTCGGGGTGCTTGCCCCTCGTCAGTGCAAAGTATGGGGGTGTCTGATCTGGCTCATGAGAAAGCTATGTGGGGACCACGGGGGAACACTATTCTCCTTAAGGAGACTTTGCAAGCCAGTCTGGCTGCCAGGTAAGGGGACTTATAGCTGCAATGCCCCTCTGGGAAATATTCAAATTGTCTCTCCAGTAAAGGAGTACAAACTCTAGCACAGCGCCACCTATTGGAAGTAGCGATCCTAAAAGTCACAAGTGGATTTTCAACAATCCTTTGAAATATGACTCAGGATATATAAGCCAGATCAGAATCCCAATTTGCAGACACGGTGTTTCGGGGTGCTTGCCCCTCGTCAGTGCAAAGTATGGGGGTGTCTGATCTGGCTCATGAGAAAGCTATGTGGGGACCACGGGGGAACACTATTCTCCTTAAGGAGACTTTGCAAGCCAGTCTGGCTGCCAGGTAAGGGGACTTATAGCTGCAATGCCCCTCTGGGAAATATTCAAATTGTCTCTCCAGTAAAGGAGACAAGGAATGTAATACAGAATATTTCATCAAATGTACCAATATATATATATATCACAAATATGACTGCTTTACCTATTTTACCCCATTTCTGGACCTTTATAAAAATATAGCATAAACTATGAATATTACAGGAGTAGAAAAGTCTGAAAAAGTCCAGAAAACACTGAAAACTGGAAACTAGTTCAAAACTTTAAAAATAGATTCCATTTATTTCCATGGTCAATAAAGTAGCTACATGTAATTTGAATACAATTTACAATTCTAAATTGCTCCAAAATTGAAAAATTATTCTAGGCTAAAAATAATACAGTATTCTTGATATATGTGGCTATCCAGACAGACTGGGGTGTATAATCACCCAGACTAAGTAATGTATCAATATTTTCTCTTTTTTGTTATGTATAAAGCACTTTCATCTGAAAGTGACCTACATAAGTCCCAGTACAGTACATCAAATAATCCATTATTTAACAAATCAGTGAAGCACCTCCACAGAATGAAAGCAACCCATAGCTTTAATCCTGCTTCGATTAACTTCCCCTCCACAGAAACCAGACCTTAATTTATATCAATTTGCAGTAATCTTTGGAAGAAAATGCAACTTCACTTACACATGCTGTTTGACAGCAAAATGAATTTCTCTGCCTTGTGGATGCCCTGTGATGGTGCTTAATAAAAATTGCACTTGGAAACAATGAGGGAGGCTGAACACTTTTTGTATGCTTAAACAGTCTTTGTGGTTAGATAGATGATGAGGGTTAATGATGTATGTTCTGCCTTTTTTCCCACTAACATATGCAGGCATCACTTTGATTACCGACAAGACCTCAAGGACACTTTCACTGAAGTTTGTAGCCGTCACTATAGGTAATCCTTGCACGTTCATATATTAATATAGGTTATGTATTATAGTATTTTATCATACCAACAAGCTCAATTATTTTTTGTTAAAGTGTTTACGATAAACAGAATATAGACAAATTTACTCTCATACAAAGTTACAAATAGATTATAACAAAAACGATTTAAGCAATGCCATCATATATTGTTAATATTTGCTTTGCTCTTTCTGCAAGCTGGTGCGAAATGAAAAATGGAGAAATGCAGATATGACATTACTGAGAGCACAGTATGTACATCTCTTACAAAACAGTCAGCAGTAGAGGTGAGCTGATCTTACAATATTTCAATTTGCCTGTTTGCCTGGATTTTACATAGAAATTTGTCTTGACGAGAAGTTAAAGGGAATCAATATGCTCCCAGAACCACGAGCAGTTCTGGGTGCATATTGCTAATCTCTGCCTAACTGTTCCTGTATACACTAGCATAGATAAAAAGATCTCTAGAAAAAGTATTTCTGAAGATCTTTTACTGTATGCTAATGAGCGAGGGGACTAGTCCCCTGAGTGTTAGTTCCTCTTGCCAGTCGACTTCATTAGCATGTTAGTAGGCCCCTGTTGGCGTGCTAACATGCTAATGAATGTGCAGTGTCAGATGATGATCTCACTCACCTCTCTGCCACCATCACGTCTGTTGGGGGATTTCAGCTCAGTGCGCATGACCCCGGAGTTTGGGTCATGTGCACTACTTCAGTTTGAAGCCAGGCCGCGTACACCCGGCTTGATAGTGCGCATGACTGAAACTCTGAAGTCATGCGCACTGAGCCAATATTCACCGTCGGACACGATGGCGGCGGAGAGGTGAGTGATATCATCCTGTGATGCTGTGCATTCCTTAGCATGTTAGCACACCCACAGGGACGCACTAACATGCTAATGGTGCCGACTAGCTAGGGGAAATACTGTAACTCCCAGTGAACTAGTCCCTCGTCATTAGCATATGATAAAAGATCTTTAGAAGTACTTTTTCTAAAGGCAGGGTCTGGGTGCATATTGGACCTGACAGGTTCCCTTTAATATCCACTACTTTACTTTCCCTGGGGTCTCTCCAGAACTCTATTTATTATTTTATGACCTAAGAGCATAATATAGGTAATATGTAAAAAAAAGAATAAAAAATGCCTATACTCACCTTACTGCTCAACTTTCCATTTGCTCCTGCAGCACCCTGCTGGCTATCCTGGCCTCTGTACCTCCATCACATTGCATCTTGGGCCTGGTGTTTTCTCTGTGATCTTTCATTTGTGAGTAGGCCCAGAGTTAACTATCCATGCATGGTAACCTCCAGAGCCTGTTGCTGATATTCCCACTAGGCAGGACTTTTGGCCACAAGTAGGCCCCTAAGCATACATAGTGAACTCAAGGATCAGCTCATGGCCAAAAGCCCTAAAATGATCAGAAGGAAGGAAGCACGTAGGACTGGACAGAGGTCAGAGAGCAACAGAGGTGGCTGGAGAGAAAGACTACTTCTAAAGTTCTAGGTATTGTTTTTGTAATTTTTTTCAAAACATTTTTATTTATTTTTCTGTAAACAAGGTTTTGTGAGGATTTTATTTTGCAGTAGAAGTTGTAGGTTTTACTGGAACCATTTTTTAATACATATAAGTTTGTGATCAATTTTAATTCATTTTTGTTCAAAGGCATAAACAAAAAACTGTAAATCTGAAAATGTTTTTTACACCATGCAGCAGAATTGATGTGTTAATGTTAATCTGAGGATTGATATGGTTTTGGTGATACGCAATTGTTATCCTTTTTGTATATATCGTTTTTTTGAAAAATATCAAAAACTTGAAGAGGCCCTGACCAAGAGGAACAGCCCTTACTTTGGTGGGGAATTTGTGTCTATAATTGATTATATGATCTGGCCTTGGCTTGAACTGTTCATTATTTTGGATTGTCACCCGAGGTTATCTGTCGGTGTCAAGTATTCTGTTGCTGCCAATTGTATTTTTAAAAAATTGGAATAAAGAGGTCTATTTTACCTGGCCTGTCCGCTGGATATATTTTCCTTCTCTTTAGTATTTTTAAATTACTCCATTCATTATACAATATAATGTACTGGAAAATGGGGAAACATTCCAAATGTGGATAAATTGTGAAAAAAACAGTTTTGACATTGTCATTTGAGAATTGTTTTTAAGATGTACATTGTGGTAAAAATAACCTCACAAAAAATATTCCCCTTATCAGTATGATTATGGCAATACCAAACTTCCAATTTATTTTAATTATTTTAGTGTTGAAAAAAAAGAAGTTGCACCTAGGACGGAGTAATCCTATCGCTGCATATACATTAAATGGAAATAAACTCGAAACTACAGAACAGGAGAAAGACTTAGGTATTCTGGTTACAAGTAAGCTGATCAGCAGTACACAATGCCAAGCAGCAGCTGCAAAAGCAAACAAGATTATAGGGTGTAAAAAAAAGAGAGATTAGATCCCGTGATCCCAATGTACCCCTCTATAAATCACTTGTAAGGCCACATATAGAATATGGGATCCAGTTTTTGCCTCCACATTTTAAAAAAGATCAGAAGTCAGAGTCAGTTCAAAGACGGGCAAGTAGATTATTGCAAGGGATGGAAGGCCTACCATATGATGAGAAGCTGAAAAAGTTGGATTTCTTTAGCTTAGAAAAAAACGTCTCAGAGGAGATCTCATTTATATGTAAAAATACATGTGTGGTCAATATAACGGACTGGCTCATGACTTAATTCTTCCAAAGACAATACTAATGACCAGGGGGAATTCACTGCAAATGGAAGTAAGGCGATTCCGTCAGCTAAATAGGAGAGGGTTCTTTACAGTTAGAGCAGTCAGATTGTGGAATGCCCTACCACAAGAGGTAGTAATGTCAGATACTATAACAGCTTTTAAAAAAAGGGCTGGATGATTTCCTCACTGCACACAACATTGTTGGTTATAAATGACTTAATGACGAATCATATAATTGGTTGAGGAAGGGTGAACCAGCTGGACCTAGGTCTTTTTTTAACCTATGTACCTAAGGTTGCAAAAACAAATTTGGGGGTTGTGGTGCCATTATTCAATCACCGCTCCCTTAGTATGTCCCGGATCCTGGATGATGTGTGATCGATGATGTGGCCAGGGTTAGTTAAGTGCTGGCATGCTATTCATCTCTCCATGGCCACTTCCATTGCTTATGTGACAGACGTTGACTTGGGGCAGTATTAAATTCAGTGAGAGACACCATCACTGTCCCACAGCTTTAGCAACACCCTGAAATGAAGAGTCATCAAGAGTGGCACTGGTATCACTCAGTACTTTTAGCACCACCCCTTATGATGTTTTATTTGAAGACAGTGCTAAAAGCAGTAAAAGACACTAGCGCTGCCCCAATGACACTTTATTTGAGGGCATTACTAGAGGCTGTGAGGTGCCACTCACTGCATCTAGCCAACCTGACCCAGCCAACATATTTCACCCAAGCAATAGAAGCAGCTGCAGAGATATGAGTAACATGCTAGCCCTCCGCTAATCCCTGACATAGTGTCAATCACACATCATCCAGGATCCAGGAAATAATCAGGAGGTGATGATGTATGAAACTAGTAAGTATCTGTAGGGTTGCCCCCGGTGACGGCCTGTTCCAGGAGTGGTGATGGACACTGGGGAGTGAGTGCTGTCCCAGCCTACTGTCACATCCCGTTTGAGATTTTGCTCAAACAAAACGTCACTAGAAGTGAAGTAAAAAAACACCTTTATGGATTAGATAAATAGTGGAGAAGTGTAGGGAATTAGATAATTACAAAAGTGGTTAGAGGGTAAAGATAGATAGTTAGAAAATACATTTTAGGTGTTGGACCACCAATCTTTTTAAGTAGTCACTGTAACAGGGAAATATATATCTGGTGATGCCTTAATATTATTGAGACATAAGAAATACATTGGGGCAGATAGTTTCAATCCTATTTAATTCCTAGAAAGTACAAACTTAGAATACACATCTTAAAATGACAAAATATATCAGTGTATTTTTGGTTTGATATTTGTCAAATTATAAGCCTGTTTAGTGTAATTTTACAATATTTCTTAGTTGGTTTACTTTATGCCAAAAATGTTGGTGGATTTTTGGATGCATGATGTTGCAGGATAGACCATGCCTCATTTTTGTTAAATGTGTCTAAAACACATAATAAATATTATTAATGTCATAAAAGACAGTTTTTTTAGGGGCAAAGTGTGCCAGATTCTGGCTCGTTTAGCTCGTTAAATATTTCTGAACCATAAAAGGTCCCTATATGCTCCCACATGCTCCAGGCCTAGCAAAACCAAAAACCACAGCTTAGCAAACAAGAACCTGGGTATGTCAGTGCTGCTGAAGCTGGTCAGAAGATGTGATGAGGTCCAAACCGGTGGCGGTGAGGAGCGGAGGGTCTGAAGAGGTGAGTGGTGAGTGGTAAGGGAGGATAAAGATTTTATTATTTTTTATGTATAATGGTTATTATCCTCTGGGTCTCACCATACCACAAAGCAAAAGGACATTAAATTTGAAGAGAATAATTTGTCCACAAATTGAATTTCCGGGGAAACATCACGTGAACAAGTGAATTCAAATTTTAGCTAATCATCTCTAGTCATCAGGTGTAAAGTGGTCTGTTTGTGTTCTTCTTTTATTTCCACTGCTTTATTTTTCTAATTATTGCTAGAAACAATCAGACTATGTTCCCATGATGAGCTTTTTGTGAGTTTTGATGCTGCATATTTTTACTGCATCAAAATGCAGCTTCTTACAGTTCTAGCAAAGTGGATGGGATTTCTAGAAATCTCCTGCCTATTATGCTTATTTTTTACGCTGCGTAAACCTATTTGTGAAGCATGTTTCAAATGTGCAATGTCATTTTGTCTGGCAGGTACGCTTAGTTATGTGCAGATTTTCCCTATAGACTTGCATTAGATGCGTCAAATCCACAAGTAACAATACACACGTGTTTTTAGTAAATTCCTACAATGGAATCACATTAAAACTTAATGTACTCCACACCTAAGTAGATCAAAAAAGTTTTGTCAAAGCCAAATACCAGAAAATATCAAAAACAAAGCAGATTAATTTAAAGCATGACACCAAAAAGAAACAAAAACCGCAGCGTTAAAAAAGAAAAAACATGTAAAAAACTCACAAAAAAACACAATGAAAAAATGCAGCAAACTGCAACATCAAAAACTCACCAAAAGCTCATTGTGGGAATGTAGCCTTATTGGTCTACTAAGTTGTAACATCTTGTAATAAGGCAGTCTGAAACTATCTTTATATATCTTTTCATATTTCTATCTTTTTTCATTTTTTATATTTTATCTATTAATTAATGACCATTTGCTGACAAGACAAACCTGCAGCCAAAATGAAATATCCCCGTAAATTGAAACTGATAAAGTCTCATTATATAAGTGCTAAAATAACCTTGGTGATTAAAGCCATAGTGTTGTTTTAAGCTGGCGTCCTATCAACCAAGACTATGAGTGATGGTGTACTTAATCAGCACCAGACAGCACAGTATGGATTATTGCAATAAAATGATGTACAACTTAAAAAATAGTCCCAATAGAGAGCCATTTTACCCATAAGGAATATAGAAACACTTTATCTAGGCTGCATTCAAGTCTTCATCTTCTTTCCACACATGTTCAAGGAATAGTTTAATAAGCTACGATCCTTCTGTTATGTGCAAGCTAGAAATGAGAAGGGACGCAATGTGAGGGTGTATAAAGCATCATTTTTTAAGAAATCTGTCTGTGAGAAATGCTTTGATGAGTCCTACTTGTTACTGCTAGTCAGTAAAAGATCTGATTGCCTTGAGTCATTTTACATAAATTACATGTAAAGTCTCCTGAATGCAGCATAGTATGTGATTTACATAACGGCCAATAAAGGAGGTTGAGAACAGTTATCACCATCAAAGTGTTAAATCGAATTTATACGTAAAATGACCAAACTGACTAATCATAAACCGCTACTAGATATAAAAATACCATGTGTACATACCAGCCACAAGATAATTGGGTGTATACAAAGCTACATCAACAATGTAAATATTATTTGGAAATTACCAATGTGCCAAAAAGAAGCAAGACAATAATTATATTTCCTTCTGAGTAGAAAAACAAGTCGTTCTATGAAGATCTAGATTTATCATCTGTAAAGACAACAGGTGTGAGGCGACTTTCATGAAGCTCCTGTTATGGTTTTGTTCTTTCTTGAATATAGAATTTTTCTGTATGTTATTTATCTTCTATTTCTGCTTACATCTCCTTGGTTACAAAAAGCTAAATGGATGCTAAATTTGTACTTGTGCAGAAGAAACACACAAGACACTGCTATATTATTTGTCTACATATTTCTCATGCGCCACAGTTTCAGATGGATTAATATTTTCTTCTTTTTTTAAAATCTTTTTTTTGTTTTAAAGGATTTCGTCTTAATCTGGTACATGTTGAGGTTGAGCGCGCATTTCTATTTCAGCATATAAATCAATTATACGTATTGAAAAGTGTGTTAAGTATGCCCGGTTATGCATCGCTTGGACTGCATCTAATTGTAGGGGGTCCCGCAGCTCTGCGCCCCTACGAAAATGTGTTACCTGCTGAGAGCTGCAATGTAAATGCTCATTTTCCATGCAGAGGGGCTGAAGCATAATGGCTTTCCTATTGAAATCTATTAATTATAATATGGGACGGGCAGCCTTTATGCGCTAAGAGCTACACAAATAGGAATGACTCACGGGCAGGTAAAGATTGTTCTAGAAGTGGAACCTGCCACCAGGATAATGCTTTCCAATAGTCTGGCATAATATTATAGACCAAGAAGAGCTTTATATACTCATATATAGTTTTGTTGAAAAAGGGGTTATCTAAATTTTCTCATTTAAAATAAAAAAATAATCAGATGCATATGGAATAAAATAACAACATAAATAATACTCATCTCTTATTCCTTCTAATGAATATCCATGAGCCACCCGTTCAATAAAAATACACAAATAATATGCAGGAGGATCATAATGAATTACTGTGTATGATGAAAATTAGGCCTTACTTAATGCAGGATATATACAGTATATCATATAATTTCAAAATAATTAGAAATACAGAATCTTAATGTCAGATGTTCTTTATTCAATTTATGTCTATTTTCCTCTACTTTCCTTTATTATGCAAATAAGCTAAAAACTACCATTTGCAATATATAAGTTTATTAAAATTGATATTTGAGTCTTAGGCGGGCTTTGCACACTACGACATCGCAGGCCGATGCTGCGATGCCGAGTGCGATAGTGCCCGCCCCCGTCGCAGCAGCGATATGTGGTGATAGCTGGCGTAGCGAAAGTTATCGCTACGCCAGCTTCACACACACACTCACCTGCCGTGCGACGTCCCTGTGGCCGGCGACCCGCCTCCTTGTTAAGGGGGCGGGTCGTGCGGTGTCACTGCGACGTCACACGGCAGGCGGCCAATCAGAGCGGAGGGGCGGAGATGAGCAGGATGTAAACATCCTGCCCACCTCCTTCCTTCCGCATATCCTACGGAAGCCGCAGTGAGGCCGGTAGGAGACGTTCCTCGCTCCTGCGACTTCACACACAGCGATGTGTGCTGCCGCAGGAGCGAGGAACAACATCGGACCGTCGCGTCAGCGTAATCATGGATTACGCCAACGCTGCACCGATGATACGATTACGACACTTTTGCGCTCGTTAATCGTATCATCCAGCCTTTACACACTGCGATGTCGCATGCGATGCCGGAAGTGCGTCATTTTCAATTTGACCCCACCGACATCGCACCTGCGATGTCGCAGTGTGCAAAGTGCCCCTTAGGCTGCACTCACATCAGCGGTATTTTGCCGCAAAACCAGATCGGTCACAAATGCGTATCAGCTCCATTAATTTCCAATGGAATCGCGGCAATATGCGGTCACATGCGGTTGCGTGCGAAGCACACGACCGCATGTGACTGCATCTTGCCATGATTCCATAGGAAATGAATGGAGCTGAAACGCATTTGTGACCGATCTGGTTTTGCGGCAAAATACCGCTGATATGAGCGCGGCCATACACATATTTTTATAAGCCAAATGTCTCAAAATGTACAAATACTTGGGGATTTGAGGGATTGTCTAACCTTAGGGTGAAAGTTTGTCATCAATCTATGTGATTGTATACTTGTGAGTCCTTACATTGCCCGTACTGTGCACTGTGAGGATTATCCAGTGGTAGCACTAAGAATGGGTAGACATGCATACTTATGGCTACATTTTGACTAGACTGTCCGGTCTCGCTTAGTACACTTGCACTGAGCAAGTTGGCACAAGACTGCATGTATGGAAACCCTAAACATGCGGCCACTTGACTGCCACTCCCGACACCAGCGAATTATCACAGTGCGCAATGAGCGCAATGTAAGGATTCACAACTATGCAGTCACATAGAGTGCCTGCAGATTTGTAGCTTATGACTGGACAATCCCTTTAATATATTCAATGTATCCTACAGAGCTTGGAAAATTATTAATATAGAAGTTGACCATGTGCTACACGCTTCCAGAGCTTTCACACCACTTAACTCCTAGTAAGTGCTAGTACGAAAGAAAAATAGTCATTTCAAATTCCACATTGTGTGATAGATTTTTCCTTGCAGAAGTATTAAATGTCTCACCTATTGCTCTCCTTCCCTACTAACTTCATAACTTCACCGTCAGTTTGCAGCCTGACCCTTCACTCCTCTGAATATTCAAACCAGTCTTATGCCTAACCCAAGCATTTTGTTTTTTTCTTATTGTATTAGCCTTTCACCTTTCCTGGAAGCAATTCCATTAATCTACTGCCCTTTATTTAAATGAGCTGTAGTTTCCTAGACTTTCTGTGAAATGTTATGTATATAATTTAAGAATGTAATTGACTTCTAAATGTAACTATGCCGGTAACAAATATTTGTTTTACCCATTGCTCCATAATTAGATAGCAGATTTCATTATTAATTGTGTTGGCAAAGTTAATAAATAAATGAAACATCTTGGCTATTTTAATTTAAAATTTGTATAACGGTCTAAATTTACACACCATTTTAGCTTTCCATGCGCTTTTTTTCATTTATTTACCTTTATTACTGTAATATAACCTGTTTTTAATGTACAGTCAAACTGCAAAATGTAAGGGCCTCTGTATACCCTTCTTGTCCTAAAATTGTACATTAATTTGTGTTAAAAAAGTAAATTGCTTCCCTTTTCAATTTTGTCAATATTATATAACACTTTTAGGCTTTAAATATGGCAAATAGTTCTGGTCTGTCCAAAGATTTCTGATGGACATATCACCATTTAGTTACTGACACCAGATCATGTTTCAAATTCTGCAAGTATGATTCAATCAACTAGAAACATAAATGGGAAGGAAAGACTTCTAAGGCTATGTGCGCACGTGTGCGTATTACATGCAGTTATGCTGAGCTTTGTAGCGCAGCGTAACTGCATGCGTCCTGCGTCCACTGCATAATCTATGGAGATTGTACAGGGGCCGTGCGCACGTGGCGTCTTAGAGCGCAGCGCTTCGGCTGCTGCTCGAAGCGCGCGTTCTAAGAAGTAACGTCACTTCTTCCGTGCGCTTTGCCGGCAGCCCCTGCTCTGTCTATGGCAGGAGCTGCAGGCAGAGCGCACGTTCTCTGCCGGCACCATGCGCTTCAGAATGGAGCTTTTCAGCTGCGCTCCGAAGCGCACCTTTAGGTGCAGTGCAGAGCGCACACGTGCGCACATAGCCTAAGGCGGGCTTTGCACACTACGACATCGCAGGTGCGATGTCGGTGGGGTCAAATTGAAAATGACGCACTTCCGGCATCGCATGCGACATCGTAGTGTGTAAAGGCTTGATGATACGATTAACGAGCGCAAAAGCGTCGTAATCGTATCATCAGTGCAGCGTCGGCGTAATCCATGATTACGCTGATGCGACAGTCCGATGTCGTTCCTCGCTCCTGCGGCAGCACACATCGCTGTGTGTGAAGCCGCAGGAGCGAGGAACATCTCCTACCGGCGTCACTGCGGCTTCCGTAGGATATGCGGAAGGAAGGAGATGGGTGGGATGTTTACATCCCACTCATCTCCGCCCCTCCGCTTTGATTGGCCGCCTAGCGTGTGACGTCGCTATGACGCCGCACGACCCGCCCCCTTAACAAGGAGGCGGGTCGCCGGCCAGAGCGACGGTCGCAGGACAGGTGAGTCCATGTGAAGCTGCCGTAGCGATAATGTTTGCTACGGCAGCTATCACAAGGAAATTGCTGCTGCGATGGGGGCGGGTACTATCGCGCTCGGCATCGCAGCATCGGCCTGCGATGTCGCAGTGTGCAAAGTACCCCTTAATCTCTGACTGCCAGGTAGACCAGAAATCAGGGTAGGGAGGGAAATGTTTGCTGTCTTGGGTAATAAAAAAGCAGTTGAGCTTATATGAAGAAGATTACATACAATCTGGGCACACAGTTTATTGTAGCTTCTGTATGTGACCTTGGACCAACAATACGGACCAGCAATTTTGACATGGGTAGCTTGGAGACATATCTTAGCACTCAGTTCCCTAGTTTCAGAGTATTCACTGAATTTATTGAAATCATAATTTATAATAATTATCAATAATAAGAGTAGTTAAAGCATATATTACCCTTCTGGCTATATCCTCCACCCAACCTCTACCAAAGCACACATACACGTACATAGACACACACATCCACACACACATACTGTGTATATATATATATATATATATATATATATATATATATATATATATATATAAATTCACACACGCATATATATACACACACACACATACATACAAACATCCATGTATCCATGTGTATATAAACACACACACACACACATACGAATAAACACATACACACTGACACATACAGTATATACACATATATGTACACTATGTATGTACATCTCTCTCTCTCTCTCTATATATATATATATATATATATATATACACACACACACACACATATAGACCAAATATATTTGTAATTTTATATCTTTAGTAACCAAATGCAATTTTTTTATCATTCTGTAATGTGACATCTCTCAATAAAATTATCATTGAAAACAAGAAAAATGTCAAAAAAAAGAGAAACTCTTATGAATGAAAAGTGCACCATGGCAAATTAAAATGACCCAGTGGTCATGATGTCGCTGGTTTTTAATGGGCAGTAAAGAACCTAGGGAAATGTACAGTTAAGAGCCCAAAGAGCTTCCCAGAGAAATTCCAGCACAAAATGAACAATATTCTGATGTTTTATACGATAGTGCAGCATACTGTTCATACTGTAGATGTCAGTGCTCCATTAAGCTCTATTAACGCACGGTTGCACAATACTCCTGAATGCATTAAAAGAGATAGAATGTTTTAACCGATTTCATTCTAATATTGATATAAATTACATGTGAATTAAGCATTTGTGAAAGAACACACTAGTTGTTGAAGCCTGGCACTGCCTTTAATGGCGGTCATCTTCTGTAAATTTCAAGGTTGCACTACTCCCATGCCTCCCTACTTCTTGCACCTCTGATTGATTTACAGTTTGGCTGGGCGGCATGGTTGTGTTGCTGGCCCCAACTGTGTGCTCTTTAGAGGCAGCTTTGCCTTTGCGGCATCAGGTTAGAGTAGTGGCACTGACGCTGGCTGGATCCGTGGATCTGGCCAACTTCAGAGCAGGCTATAGCATTAACACAATGCATTCTTGCCTAGGAGACTGTCTCCCTCCAATAAACCACAGCAGTGGCTGTAGCAGTAAATAGTAACATTAAAAATCCAATATTCTTTACAACAAATATTTTTTTAATAACAAGTTGCAAAGTTATATACTTTTATAAGTACATTATAATCCATGTAAGATAATGAGACAACCCCTTTAATAGACTAGTTATCTCTCCCTTTGAAATTAAATGAAAATTCCATTAGGACCAACGTAACTTATATAACTACTTTAAATCAGCATGTGTGCGTCTCAGCTCCATCGAGGTGACACTGATCACGCTGAATGCTACTCTCATAATACTTTTTAATTATCTGGATTTTTCTGAGACCTCAGGCGTGCAAAAAAGGAACATTCAGTATTTCTCAGAGCAGCTTCTGAAAACCCTTGAACTGTCAGAGAACAAATAAGATGCAAAGATAATACAGACTTCCATAAATAAAAAGGTACAGCTACTAAAACTGAATAGCATATATTGATCGACCTTCTTTAATCTTTAAAAAATAAGAAAAAAACATAATTTTGGAAAGTTAATTAAAGTAACTTGTGGATTCAGTTTCTAATGATACTGAAATAGATTCACTAGTTATCTAAAGAGCTAAGGTGAGAAAGTACTGAATGTGAAATCTCTTAACAAGAACTAGTTGAGGCAAACAATGGCTGAAAAATTCATTGCCTAAATGCTATGCAAAGCAGAATAAGGCAATTTTTAGTACTGCTGAGATCAAGTCTTTATGCTCCATAAAACTTTAATTAAAAATGAAGAATACTAACTGCTCTGAGATATGCCATGATATTGAAAGGATTTTTTTTTTAGGTAAAATTAACCTAAAGATTTTCTGTATTCATAAAACATCTATACAACCTATTAAGAATTTAAGAAATTATCTACATCTTTCATAAAATAAATGAAAGCTCATTTGCATTGGGCCTTGAAATATTTTCTTTCTTTCCTACTGGTGGTTGAGCTAAGCACATTCTAAAGGTTATTTCACATAGGGAAGCAATTTGCCCTCCTACTGCATTGCATCTAAAAAAACAGCAATAGTTAGCAGGATAGATAAAGAACAGCTCCGGAAAAAGAGCTGAAACTTAAGTGGCTTGGATGATTAAAGGACCCTTACACTCTTTTCACCTTGGATGTGCTCCCTCATTTTTTGGATTTTTGTCATTAGACTATAAGATAGTGAGATCTTACTCTTGGAGGGGTTTTGCGCCCAACTAGGCTGTGGTGCAATTTTGGTTTTATAGATGAAAGATAGATAATACATAGTGATAAGCAAGCAGTACCATGCTCAGGTGCTCGATACTCATGACGAGGAGTTGGATGCTCAGATGGGCTCAACTCGTATACAGTCAATAGGGAACTAAAGCTTTTTTCTGGACAATCTTCCTATTAACTTCAATTACACTAGGGTCATGGCTATCCAACCATCCAACTCCTCATTATGAGTATCAAGCACCTGAGCATAATAATGCCCGTTCATCACTAGTAATAGATAGATAGATAGATAGATAGATAGATAGTTAAGTAGACAGGCAGAAAACTTAAAAATGTACCGTATTTTTCACTTTGTAAGACGTACGTTTTTCCCCCAAAACTGGAGGGCAAATTTAGGTGTGTCTTCCAAAATGGATATGGCGTACCAGGTCGGCAGTGGTTGAGCAGGGTCATAGGAAACAGGCTCACTGGACATGCTCAGGAGTGTCGCGGTGGGCATAATTAATCGGTGGATAGGTGGGAAGCAGGCTGTGATGGTGTGTCGGCGGTTGGTGCACTGATCGGAGAACTGGCTGGCTGTGAGGCTGTCTCGGTGCTGGGTGCATTGAGCTGACTGCCGGCTCAACTAAATTGCCCGCGGTTGACACGATGAACTTCAAGAAAATGGTCGCAGAAGTGGTGCGTGTGCAGATTGACAAGGTGAACTTGAACAAGAAAATGGCTACGGAGTCCTATCTGCGCACGCGCCACCTCCATGGCCATTATCTTAAAGTCCATCTCATCAACCATGGGCGATTCAATGGATCCCGCAGACAGCTCACTGCACCTGACGCCGAGACACCACATCCCGTGATAACTCCGCAAACTGCCCATTCGCAGATTAATGGTGCCCGCCATGACACACCCAAGCAGGTCCTGTTACCCTGCCTCCTATGACCCCACTCCACAACTGTTGCCCTGGTAAGCCATACCTGGGGGATTCAATTGGGCCTGCCGCTACATCCCCGAGCCTGCAGTATCGATGACTCTTCTGAGCCGCAACACCCCCTCCTCTGAGCCCACAGCATTGCCTACCCAGCCTCCTGTGACCTTCTTGAGCTGCTCCACCACCATCGTTTCCCTCTGGTGAGCATTAGGATTGAGACGCACTAGGATTATAAGACGGACCCTTATTTTAACATTAAGAATTGTTTTTTTCCTTTTTTCCTCCTCTAAATTTGGGATGCATCTTACAATCCAGTGCATCTTATAAAACGAAAAATACGGTAATTCTACTTTCAATGCCAGATAACTGGAGAATGTTTGAAACTCATGCAAATAGTCATACCTGTTGCTAGCCAACTGAACATTTATTGTCTGGTGCCAGATCCTGACTTCCACCATTGCACTGATGGTTCACTCTGTGAGTCATCTGATAGGCCTTAATAGCAAATAGGTTTTCAACTAGCTCCAAATGATGACATCTGTCCTGGCTTATTGAAGGGGGAATCATCCTGCCATTTATTGCCTTGTGAGTGAGGTATATACAGTAAGCTTCCTTGGCTCTTGTTAATGTCTGACGCAATTGACTGTTTTTCTTCTTCCTAATACTAACCCATGTCTTGTTCCTGAAGTTACTCCTGCATTGCCCTTTAGTTTTTCTGCATTGTACCTACCTGTTGACTCCTTGTTTTGACCCGTGATTGCATGCATTTCTGACTATGCTCTCATGAATAATAGTCTTATGGCCTGTTGCATCTTGATTGCTTTGCTGGAGACAGCCCTAGATTCCTTCCTGGCAATGCCACTAGTCCATCTGTGCTAATACTATCAATTCCTGATTACTCAGGGCACTTAAACAGGGGGTTGGGATGATTTCACCTGAATTAGCTATTATGATATTTACTAGGGATTTTCCTTTTCTTCTTTTAGTTTTGTAATGTAATGGATATCTTACATTGAGTTAACTTTTTACAACTCCAGGGCATCTTTTCTATTAACTTGTGCCAAGAACTGAGCTTCTTATTTCAGATTTTCCCAAACTGAGGTAATATTTTATTCTTGTCCCACAAGTCCATGCTTTTTAAACAAATGACAATATACTGATAGATTTATATATACGGTAGTTGATTGACATTGCATTATTTTTCTGATATTTGACAACTCAAAAAAAGGTCAAATAATTAAGATCATATAATTTGATCATTGTCAGTAACTACCATCTGTGGCTTAATACCTGAAATGTTGAGGTACTTAAGGATTCTAAATTTTAAAAATTGTCCTACACCACATAATCCATTTAAATAACCCTTTGTATATTAGAATATCCATGATTTAAAAAAAGCTGTGCTATTTTTTTAGATATTGTTACTTGACCTGGATTTTACAACTGTCACTTCCATCGCACTGATTTATCACCTCTATGAATATTAACAATGCCAAAAACCTAAAGCAGGAAAAAATAATAGCACTTTCAAGTTGCTGACATAGTTGGTCACTTGTTCCTTCTAGCTTGCTTCCGGAACATACTTTTTAAGATTTCTGTTCTAAACAACACTAATTGTATTCTTTTGTTCACATTTCAAAGCTAATTTACACAAAGTAATTCTTCTGATGCTATTTGTGCTTTTTTCTTTAGAAGTAGCAAAGCATTCAAAGACTCAGCTTCCAGTATTTAGTCTTACTTGTCCATTTTATTGTGGAGAAAAAAAAAGAAGCACCCAACTTTTTGGTAACAATCAGTCAATACCGGAAGCTAGCCTTAAAGGGATTCACTTTTCACAACTACTTTTTTATGCATTGGAAAAAAAACTAAATAAAGCAAAAAAAAATTGACCCTAATGTTTCCTCTGCCTTAAAATAAATGTTAGGTTTTTTCAGACTTTTCACCTAAAAAAAGGTATATATGTATGCAATGAATTACCGTATCTAAAGACCAAAGCTGTAAGAATAAAGTTTTATGAATGAATGGTGCATGAAGGCACATAGAGCCCATACTCTTGACTCATAGACATATCCCATACAAAAAGAATGAAGCAAATATAGTCCACCTGTAAGGTGTTCATTTCTCCCGTGGTATAGAAATATTTTATAGATGGACTGTATTGCTGTCTTCAAACTGGGGATATTTAGATGAACTGTTCAGGACCTTGGACAGTGACTGCTTTATACCCTCTTGTTCTCATACTCCCATTATAAATCTCTACATACTTGTACTGACCTGGAGAACTATACTGTCTTGTCAGTTGTATCATATAGTGAACTTAGCAAATAAAAAGCCTTTAAAAAAATAATGGAATTGCACTTTTGTAGCAAATTCACAGCACTTGGAATATTTTTCTCATTTTCCAGTACACTATATGGTAAAAGTTATTGTTTCATTCAAAAGTCCAACTCATCCCACAAAGAAAACAAGCTCTCATATAGCTATATTGACAGAAAAATAAAAACAATTTGGAAGACAGGGAGAAAAACCATAAGCACAAAACCGGAAAATAGTCATATGGGAAGGTGTTAAAGGGAATCTGTAATCAGGTTTTTTGCTACTCCTCATGAGAGAAGCATTATGTAGGAGCAGAGACCCTGATTCCAGTGATGTGTCACTTACTGAGCTGAATGCTGCAGTTTTGCTAAAATCACTGTTTTATCTGCTGCCGATCTTGCAGTTCTCTAAATGCTGAGTTCTGTAATATCCCACCCACATGACTACTTTACAACTTTCCATGTACCCTGCACATTGCAGAGAGTTGCAAATCAGTGATGGGGGCAGGGATACAAAAAGCAAGAGGACTACATGGCATTAGATACCTGTTGATAATCTCCCGCTGATTGAAAAACACTGATTTAATTAAAACTACAACTAATAGGTGACACATCACTGGTATCAGGGTCTATGTCTATGCAACATGCTGCTTAGATTTAAAAGCGGATAATGATTATGCTTGAAATTTTCCTTTCAATAGGTCTAATAGACATCATTATTACTGGGTTTTCTTGTCTGCAATTATTTATGTTTTATCTTAAGTTCAAAGCTTTAGTAGAACCTATCTGACATTTAACCCTTGATCTTAAAGAATAAGTATAATATAAAAGTTGTGTTTTTACAGGTAACAGTAGACAGGACAATGGTTCATCCACCCAACTGAATTCTAATGCTAACATGCAAATATTTCTATTTTATGCTTTTCTCACTTTTGTACTTTTACAGATTTCAGAATAAACACTATCTGTGCTGCTGTCTGATAAATAAAGCACTTTTTTTAATAGGATGTCCTTTTGTGCGACTTAACACAAGCTTAGGCAGCGTATCTTTGTAAATGCCATCTATTCTCTGTGCTACTAATGAACCCAAACAATGAAATGCTTTAGGAATCTTCTTAGCATATTAGTGCAGGATGGATTACCATAACTCCATTTACAACTTTAGATGAATACATTACACATCTCATTTAAACATTATAATAAGTTCACAGAGATATGCAATCTCTCACAAAATGGCGCATATCTGATAAATTGCAACATTCTCCCAGGGCAAAAAATGACTTGTTCTGTGCATGAGGAACTCAAAGCACATAATCCATGTTAAAACAGATACTGTACAGTCTACTTGCTCTAGTCCAGGGTTTTTGAACAATCAGCCTGATATCATAGCCTGTAAAGTATGAAAGGATACACTGATTTTATTTCTGTTAAAAGAATAAAAGAAGACTGGTTATTATAGGAAAAATGTATTAATTTGTTATTGCATAATATTAAAAAAGCACTCCCATGTAATTCTTTTAATTAAATGTGTGTATATATACAGCATGCTCTGCAATCATTACCTGTATTAATTGCACCTGTTTGAACTGGTTAACTGCATAAAAGACACCTGTCCACACACACTCAACCAATCACACTCCAAATTCTCCACCAAGGACAAAACCAAAGAGCTGTCACCAGGGACTAAATTGTAGACCTGCATATGGCTGGGATGGAATACAGGACAATAGGCAAGCAGCTTGGTGAGAAGGCAACAACTTTTGGCACAATTATTAGAATATGGAAGAAACACAAGATGACTGTCAATCTTTCTCAGCCTGGGGCTCAATGCAAGCTCACACTTCGTGGGGTAAGGATGATTCTGAGAAAGGCAAGGAATCAGCAAAGAACTACATGGAAGAACCTAGTCAATGATATGAAGACAGCTGGGACCACGGCCTCAAATGTTATCATTAGTAACACACTACGCCATTGTGGGTTCAAATCCTGAAGAGCAAGGTCCACCTACTCATGCCAGGGCCTTTCCAGGTCCATTTGAAGTACACCAATGACCATTTGGTTTAATCCAGAGGAGGCATGGGAGAAGGTCATGTGGTCTAATAAGACTAAAATAGAACTTTTTTGTAAAAACTTCCCTAGCCACGTTTGGCAGAAGAAAAATACTGAGTACAACACCATGAACACCATTCCAACCATAAAGCATGAGGGTGAAAACATCATACTTTGGGGGTGCTTTCCTGCAAAGGGGAAAGGACAACTGCACCATGTTGGAGGATGGATGGCTTAAAGTATCACAAGATTTTGGCCAACAACATCCTTCCCTCATTAATCCCTTCATCTTCGGGCGATTTTCCAGTTTTCCTCTTCTTTTTGCTCTCCTTCTTCCGAGAGCTGTAGCATTTTTATTTTGCCATCAATCTTGCCATATAAGGGCTTGTTTTTTGTGGTACAAGTTGTACTTTTAAATGGAAACATAAGTTTTCCCATATAATGTACTAGAAAAAGGCAAAAAAAAATCCAAGTGCGGAAAAATTGCAAAAAAGTGCAATTGCATAATTGTTTTGGGATATTTTATTCACTGTGTTTAATATATGGTAAAACTGATGTGTTGTTGTGATGCCTCAGGTCAGTGCGAGTCTGTAGACACTAAGCATGTATAAGTTTACATTTATCTAAGGGGTAAAAAATTAAAGATGTTTACCCAAAAAAAGGTGGTACACTTTTTGCGCCGTTTTCAATGACTCGCAGCTTTCTCAGTGATGGATTATTTTTTGCGTTTCATGCTGTCACATTATTGAAAACAAATCAGCTTTATTTAACCCCTGTATGACCAAGGATGTAACTGAACGTCCTTGGTTGTATCGTGGTCATCACCGCTGCAGCTTGCAGTGATCCCTGCACATGTCTGCTGATTTGCGATCCACCCACGCCTGTTAACCCCTTAAATCATCCTGTGAAAAATGTGCCTTTCTCCGCCGCCATTGGAGACCCAGTGACGCAATCACGGAGAATTGATGGTTGCTATGATAGCGATGGGTCATGTGATGACTCCTGTCGCTAATATGACGTAGTTCCTGTTACAGCCGGCAGAGCAGCGGCTGTAACAAGAATGCAACATTTCTGCTGATCAGAGCTGTGCAGCTCTGATCAGCAGAAATGAATGAGCGATCAGATTACTGATCCTTATAGTACCCTAGGGGGACTAGCACATTTTTTAAAAAAGTAAAGAAAAAAATGTTAAGAATTAAAAAAAAACCTAAAAGTTCAAATCACCCCCATTCGCCTCATTGAAAATTAAAGGGTTAAAAAAATAAAACATATACACATTTCTCATTGCCGCATTCAGAAATGCCAAGTCTATCAAAATATAAAATCAATTAGGTGCAAAAAAATTCCAAATGCCAAAATTACGTTTTTTTTGTTGCAAATTTTTCACAAATTGCAATAATAGGCATCTGCGTAAAAATTGTTCTATTAAAAATGTCAGCTCGAGACACAAAAAACAATCTGTCACTGAGCCCCACATCACGAAAAATGAGAACGCTACGGGTCATGGAAAATGGTGCAAAAAGAGCACTTATAGTTTAATTTAAAAGGAAAATTCATCCTGCAAAAAACAAGCCCTCATATGGCAAGTTTTATAGAAAAATAAAAAACAGAAAATCGCCCGAGGATGAAGGGGTTAATATAAGGGTGTGCAGCCCCAAACTGGTAATTTTACTAACTAATTTTTCTAATGTGGTCAAAATTGCTCCTAATGTCTCCCTGAGGGGCCCGACATTCTACCAAATTCCAGCCTGAACTTGCAGGTTGTAGGATCTCACAAATCTCTTTGAATTCAGAGACAGATCAAGATCTTGCGATATTTTGCAATTTACAGTAATTCAGTGCTGCCAACTACTTTACTAAGCTCTTACCAAATAGCAACTGTTACTACTTATCAAAAGTTGGTAAAGTATGCAGCAGTACTGGGTTAGTGGAAAAATTGAGATTTTGCCTCACTTTCAATGAGAGCAGCAGGGGAGCCTGGATGTGAATTGAGCGATGACAGTTGCTCACAGTCAGGTCCCTCCACTGCTGTCAGTGTTTCACCGAGCCTATGGAGATCGCACATGGTTTCTCTCTCTGTGGGTTCTCGATGTTGTAGTGCTGAGGGTTGTCATGGAACTTCATGTGGATTGCTTCGTATCTGCAATGGTGTTTTGGGGGTTAATAAAGGGTGGGTGTATGTTTTTTTTTATTTAAAATAAAGGATATTTTCTGTTTGTGTTTTACCATTTTCACTTACAGGATTAGTAGGGGGTGCCTCCTAGATGACTCCCATTACTAATCTGGCACTTGATGGAAGCTGTTATTTGTTGACAAGTCCCAGCTGTCAGAAACCCTTTATATTACCCCAATTGCCACCGCACTATGGCAATCAAGATAAGCCAGATAAAGCACCAGGATTGGCACATCTAATGTGATTTGCCAATTCTGGGCAGCTGCAGACTGGTATTTTTAGTTTAGGAGGGCAATATCCATGGCTCCTCCCATCCTGATAATACTAGACCCCACCTGTCTGCTTTGCTGTGGCTGGATATGAACAATGGGGGTGACACTACACCTTTTTCCCTCTTCATTAATATCCAGCCACGGTAAAGCTCACAGGTGGGGACTGCATCCTGCAGCTGTTTTAGTCATGCTGGCTATCAAAATATGGCAAGAGCATATATAACTTTTTTAATTATTAAGTTATTTATTTTTACACTACTGAACAGCCATCTGACTGCAACCAATTGAAGACACAAACACAGGGTGGATAGCATTCTGCAATCAATCACAGACACTGGGACAAATAGGCGGGGAAAGCAGTGAATATTAATGAATCTTAATTTGCAGGCCCGGGAGAGAGTCTGACTGCAGCGTGAGCCTCTGAGAAACACAATATGTATAACTATTATGCTCTTAATGCCATTTAACTTCCTTTTGCAGTCTCCTAGCACTTACTATGGCCATTTTACAGCCCTGAACGTGTTGTCCCCGTAGACTTGTTTGGGGTTTGTTGTTCAGGGTCAAGTTCTGTGTCAAGTTTGCTTGCTGAACATGAATTTTTATTATGTGCTGATTGGTGAAACTGAATATCCATGGGTTCAGTCATCACTAATTTTAGTACCAAGTAAAGCCTTTTCAGGGGACATTAGCAGCACTTACCTTTATTTAGTAAGTCATGTGTTTAGAGCTGCCAACTTTTTAATTAAATAAAAAGAGCAATAATGACATGCACACTATATGTGGATTTTGTATTTCTTGTCTAAAGTTATTTTATTATCCAATTAAGAAAAAAAAATTGAAGACTCTCCCCAAAAAGAAACTTTCCATTCTAAAGGTCAGATGTAAAAAGTGATTAATTATTTTTTCACTATGGACCTTGAGAAAATTTGATCATTAATTTGTGGCTAATAGCTATATAAATAAATAAATAAAAAAATATATCAATCTACAAACCTGTCCTGTCAACATCTAAATTATGGACCATTTTTTAATTTTAAGTTCAAGGCTCTATTAACATAGTCCAAGTAAAGCCAATGTTAAAGGGAAGGGAAAAGTGAGTTCTTATAAATAGTTTAATTGCCTAAAGCATAGTCTGTGTAAAGTCTTCAGAGGAGTGCCATACTGAATTACAAAGGGAAATAACTAAATATTCTAAAAATATGGTGTCATGATTCTGCTCAGCGGTGCTCTGCTCTCCTGCAGAGCCAATGCTGGGCCTCATATTTTTCCCCGGTTCCCGTTGAGTCCTGTGTGGTGTGGGAGGGGCCTGTTTTTTTGGAGCCTCGTTCCGGGTAATTGCTCTGCATTATCTGAGAACTGTTTCACTTGGAACACAGCCAGTGACAGCTCCTGTTTTGCAGTACATGTCTCTGGTTCCCGTAAGTGTCTGTCCTGATTTTGTTCCGCTACATTATTCCACTGTTCCCCTTCCATTTCCTTACCTACTGACTTGATTTCCTGAATTCCCTGACCTCGGCTCGTCCTGCGACTCCGGCTCTGCTCGCTCCCTTGTACTTACGTGACCTCTGTTTACCAACCCCACATCATCCCCGACTCAGGTTCTACTCGCTCCCTTGTACTTACGTGACCTCTCTGTTTACCAACCTTGGCTCGTCCCTTGACTCAGGTTCTGCTCGATCTCTTGTACTTACATGACCTCTCTGTTTACCAACCCCTGCTCATCCCTGACTTCGGCTCTGCTCGCTCCTTTTGTTATTTACGTTACCTCCTGGCTTTTGATTCCTGGCTTGTTTGACTGCCCCTCATAAGGTATGTCTAGTGACACCTGGTGTACAAACCCAGGAGATACACTCCACTCATGTACCTGGCGACACCTAGTGATTTGGTGTCTTATTTCACCAAGGTTCTTGTGAACACATATGGGGCCTTTTTAAGACATGCATATACAAGGAGAAAAGAAAATGTATTTGCCCCTCACACTGCACTGGTCTCCATTGGTATGTCCCCCCCACAAAACATATCAATAGATTGATATCACTTCCATTAGGTGAATTCTCACTGTGAAAGAAATTAGACTGGATGCTAAACTGAAATTGATATATGTATATATTCTTTGCAACATAGTGGTGCATATAAATAAAAAAAGAACTTGAAACTAAATTATTATCATAATAATCTTTAAAAAAAGATAATGTCTAATGGCCATTGTACAATATAATGTTTGACTTGTATGGCTTAGACAAATCTCCTATGATTTCTACTCTGTGTTTCTAATATGGAAAACATTGAATCATTTTCACAAGATAATCTTCATTATAGGGCATTACTATAATTAACAATGTTTAGTTATTGATACTGCTACGTAAATTTTCTTAACATTTTACAAAAATAAAAAAAAAATCAAGAAATGGTTAAATGTAGTAAAATAAGGTTAACAGCCTGGAAGCTGTTACATGAAGAAGTAGCCAAAAGTGAACAACTGCTCTTGCATATAAATATTTAACAGGCAGTGAAGAGGAATATATATCTCATGGGCACAGAACTAAGTCACTCAGAAAACATTCCAGGAAACAAACAGTAGCCTCTCCAATGTCAAGCTGGGTTATGGCACAAAGCTTTGACTAAAAGGCTGAACTAATTGTTGTTACTTTTGTTGTTAAAGATGTTGTATTCCTTGCACATTGGCGTGAACCCGTGACCTGACAACTGTTCTGTGAAGAGCGGCTAAGATAGTTAAGACCTGCACAGAACAAGTCAAATGATCATTTACCAAGTGATGCATGGATTAAATGGGAAAAAGCAACATACAGTGCGTGAGTCATCATTTCCATTCACAGTACTCAAATCGTACCTGACCAAAATTATGTGTAAATAAGAGATTCATCCAGTCCCTAACGAGTCTAATAGACCATCAAGTAAACGGGATTGTTGGCTGGCAAAAAAAAGGATATGCATATGAAGCGAGAAACTGCATGAGGTCCATTAGAGGTAAACTCTTCTAATTCTTTAATTATAACTTTCTAAGCAACGGGAACTCACTTGGAAAGAAACTGCAGTCCAGAATGATAATGATCTTGTCTTATATTTCCGTGTCTAAAGGTAAAGGCAAGGCTAACGATGTGATAATACAGAATTCGTAGATAGGGTGCCAACAGGAGGACAGATAAATGATATACAGTCTACTCTATGTGCTAAAAACAAAACCTTAACATTACCATGCATGGCTAATATTTTAGAATATAATTTGTAGATATAAATATTAGATATTTTGTGACCAGATTGGTTTTTATTCTGCTAAAAAAAAATTAGAACTCTGATTTTCATTTTAGACAAAAAGAAAAAAAATAGATTTACTTAGTTAAAGGGCTTTTACTATGTAATCAGATGACAGCATGCTGTAGGGTTTAAAAACAAAATCAGATATGCCTCTCTTAACAGGCTGTGTGCTGTTGTTTGCTTTATCACCTAGTGATTATCACTGCCGAACTACAATGTCACGAGCAGGGCAGTCCGGCACACCTCCCTGCTGTAATTGACACCTCACTATCTATGTACAATAGTATGAAGAGCATGGTGTGGGCAGGGACAGCTCTCTCAGCTCTGCTACATGACTAAATTTATAAGCTTTGATAGGGTCAGAATGGCTGCACTCAGTAATCTAAGTGATACATAGTTGGATTCAGGGTCTCTTTGCCTTCATTATGCTGCTCTCAGTTGAAGTAGCAAAAACCTGGTGACAGTGTTCCTTTAATAATGTTGAAGGCTTACTTGCGTAAAAATGTAGATATGTCACATCAAGAAAAAAATTCCACTAAGTCCAGTAAAATCTACTGTCTTTCCATCATATACACCGTGTGCAGAATTATTATGCAAGTTGTATTTTAGGGGATTTTTTTATTATTAATCAACAACTATGTTCTCAATCAACCCAAAAGACTCATAAAAATCAGAGCTTAATATTTTTGGAAGTTGGAGTGTTTTTTTTTTTTTAGATTTGGCTATCTTAGGAGGATATGTTTGTGCAGGTAACCATTACTATGCAGAATTATTAGGCAACTTAATAAAAACCAAATATATTCCCATCTCACTTGTTTATTTTCACAAGGTAAACCAATATAACTGCACAAAATGTAGAAATAAATATTTCTGACATGCAAAAACAACCCAAAAAAATTAGTGACCAATACAGCCACCCTTCTTTCTGATGACACTCTACAGCCTACCATCCATAGATTCTGTCAGTTGCTTGATCTGTTTACGATCAACATTGCGTGCAGCAGCCACCAAAGCCTCCCAGACACTGTTCCGAGAGGTTACTGATTTGCCTCCTTGTAGATCTCACATTTTATGAGGGACCACAGGTTCTCTATGGGGTTCAGATCAGGTGAACAAGGGGGCCATTTCAATATTATTTCATTTTTTAGACCTTTACTGGCCAGCCACGCTGTGGAGTAGTTGGATGCATGTGATGGAGCAATATCCTGCATGAAAATCATGTTTTTCTTGAACGATACTGATTTCTTCCTGTACCACTGCGTGAAGAAGTTGTTTTCCAGAAACTTGCAGTAGGTCTGGGAGTTGAGCTTCACTCCATCCTCAACCCGAAAAGGTCCCAAAAGTTCATCTTTGATGACACCAGCCCATACCAGTACCCCACCTCCACCTTGCTGGTGTATGAGTCGAAGTGGAGCTCTCTGCCCTTTACTAATCCAACCTCTGGCTCATTCATCTGGCCCATCAAGAGTCACTCTCATTTCATCAGTCCATAAAACCTTTGAAAAATCAGTCTTAAGATATGTCTTGGCCAAGTCTTGACGTTTTATCTTATGTTTCTTGTTCAAAGGTGGTTGTTTTTCAGCCTTGCTTACCTTGGTCATGTCCCTAGTATTGCACACCTTGTGCTTTTTGATACTCCAGTAACGTTGCAGCTCTGAAATATGGCCAAACTGGTGGCAAATGGCATCTTGGCAGCTTCACACTTGATTTTCCTCAATTCATGGGCAGTTATTTTGCGCCTTTTTTGCCCAAACGCTTCTTGCGACCCTGTTGGCTATTTGCCATGAAACGCTTGATTGTTCGGTGATCACACTTCAAAAGTTTGGCAATTTCAAGACTGCTGTATCCCTCTGCATCTCACAATTTTGGACTTTTCAGAGTCCATCAAATCTCTCTTCTGACCCATGTTGCCAAAGGAAAAGGAAGTTGCCTAATAATTAAGCACACCTTATATTGGGTGTTGATGTCATTACACCACACCCCTCCTCATTACAGAGATGCACATCACCTGATTTACTTAATTGGTAGTTGGCTCTCAAGCCTATACAGCTTGGAGTAGGACAACATGTATAAAAAGTATCATGTGATCAAAATACTCATTTGCCTAATAATTCTGCACACGGTGTACATTGTTGCACTAATGCTATTTTTCCTTTCTGTATCATGGACAGAGAAGCAGGCAGGCATCTAGATTGATGTTAAATGTTAAAATATACAACATGTAAATGATGTACAAAACTGAAGGGGAAAAAACAATAGCCATAAATGGGTAACATAATGAACCTGTCAGTCAAATACCTATATTCCCTAATTTATGAAAAATCCATAATTAGAAAATGAAAAATTCAACCACTCATCAGTTCTCATTTCTTTCTGCATTTTCCGTCTCTTCTATGCAGTTATATGTTAAAATTACTTCATTTGGTTATGCAATTTGAATTTCTGCATACTGCTTAGCAACATGTTTGTTGCTTAGCAACAAAAGAACAGTATTTTGGTTCAAGAATTGCAATGTAGTATAAGAATAAGAATTTAAAGATTCCAATACATTATTCGCATTGTTTTAAGATAACAGTGTGCCCATTTTTAGAATAAAATCTAAAAATATCTTCAGTGAGTGAAACAGATTTATATTGTCAGATGAAAAGCGGCATTCTCCAATAGAATATATCATACAACATACATCAGTAAGTGCGAAACCAAAGAATGCCTATACAGCTAGAATATGAATCGAGTAATTAGAAAGTGCCAAAGATCTTCACCTCCGGGGAATATATGCGCCTATATGTATATATATATATATATATATATATATATATATATATATATATATATATATATATATATAGATAGATAGATAGATAGATAGATACAGTTAGGTCCAGAAATATTTGGACAGTGACACAAGTTTTGTTATTTTAGCTGTTTACAAAAACATGTTCAGAAATACAGTTATATATATAATATGGGCTGAAAGTGCACACTCCCAGCTGCAATATGAGAGTTTTCACATCCAAATCGGAGAAAGGGTTTAGGAATCATAGCTGTGTAATGCATAGCCTCCTCTTTTTCAAGGGACCAAAAGTAATTGGACAAGGGACTCTAAGGGCTGCAATTAACTCTGAAGGCGTCTCCCTCGTTAACCTGTAATTAATGAAGTAGTTAAAAGGTCTGGGGTTGATTACGGGTGTGTGGTTTTGCATTTGGAAGCTGTTGCTGTGACCAGACAACATGCGGTCTAAGGAACTCTCAATTGAGGTGAAGCAGAACATCCTGAGGCTGAAAAAAAAGAAAAAATCCATCAGAGAGATAGCAGACATGCTTGGAGTAGCAAAACCAACAGTCGGGTACATTCTGAGAAAAAAGGAATTGACTGGTGAGCTTGGGAACTCAAAAAGGCCTGGGCGTCCACGGATGACAACAGTGGTGGATGATCGCCGCACACTTTCTTTGGTGAAGAAGAACCCGTTCACAAGATCAACTGAAGTCCAGAACACTCTCAGTAAAGTAGGTGTATCTGTCTCTAAGTCAACAGTAAAGAGAAGACTCCATGAAAGTAAATACAAAGGGTTCACATCTAGATGCAAACCATTCATCAATTCCAAAAATAGACAGGCCAGAGTTAAATTTGCTGAAAAACACCTCATGAAGCCAGCTCAGTTCTGGAAAAGTATTCTATGGACAGATGAGACCAAGATCAACCTGTACCAGAATGATGGGAAGAAAAAAGTTTGGAGAAGAAAGGGAACGGCACAGGATCCAAGGCACACCACATCCTCTGTAAAACATGGTGGAGGCAACGGGATGGCATGGGCATGCATGGCTTTCAATGGCACTGGGTCACTTGTGTTTATTGATGACATAACAGCAGACAAGAGTAGCCGGATGAATTCTGAAGTGTACCGGGATATACTTTCAGCCCAGATTCAGCCAAATGCCGCAAAGTTGATCGGACGGCGCTTCATAGTACAGATGGACAATGACCCCAAGCATACAGCCAAAGCTACCCAGGAGTTCATGAGTGCAAAAAAGTGGAACATTCTGCAATGGCCAAGTCAATCACCAGATCTTAACCCAATTGAACATGCATTTCACTTGCTCAAATCCAGACTTAAGACGGAAAGACCCACAAACAAGCAAGACCTGAAGGCTGCGGCTGTAAAGGCCTGGCAAAGCATTAAGAAGGAGGAAACCCAGCATTTGGTGATGTCCATGGGTTCCAGACTTAAGGCAGTGATTGCCTCCAAAGGATTCGCAACAAAATATTGAAAGTAAAAATTTTTTTTGGGTTTGGTTTATTTGTCCAATTACTTTTGACCTCCTAAAATGTGGAGTGCTTGTAAAGAAATGTGTACAATTCCTACAATTTCTATCAGATATTTTTGTTCAAACCTTCAAATTAAACGTTACAATCTGCACTTGAATTCTGTTGTAGAGGTTTCATTTCAAATCCAATGTGGTGGCATGCAGAGCCCAACTCGCGAAAATTGTGTCACTGTCCAAATATTTCTGGACCTAACTGTAGATACAGATGCTGCATTCTGCCACAGACCACAGCTCCTTGTGTTTATAGAGCACAATATATTCCTCAGTATTGTTTTGTGCAAGAAGGGAAATTAAGCAAATATATCACAGAAGAGGAATTGCAGCAGCAATAGCCTCTGATTCTATAATGTCTCCCTGAAACATAATAAAAGGAGAAATCCCTTTATAACACAGCTACATTTAACTCACAAAAGAAATGACATTATGTTTATTTTTCATTTATTAAAGTTTGGGGGTGAGGGGATGGGGATCGGCTCTCATTGAAGATATGAAAATGTGTGTGTAGTCTTATTAACAAGCAATGCTTCATTGAAAAAAATATGAAAATGAACAATTGTCTTCAAGGAGAGCCAGTAAGCCTCATAAGATGAAAGAAATGAAGCTCATCCAGCCACACAGTACCCTGCTCAGTAGTGATGAAGGGCAAGGACCCCGAAAAAACTGTCTGCAGGTGCACTCTGCTTTTAAACGGAATCTGTCACCGGTTTTTGCTATCTAATCTGAGAGCAGAATAATGTAGGAGCAGAGACTGATTCCAGCGATGTATCAATATATCAAAAAATTCACTGTTATATCAGCAGATTATAACAAGAGAACTGTTAATCTGCTGCCATATAATCCTCCACATTCATGAGCTCTGTGTAACGTGTAACCCCGTCCCAACTAGTAATTGGCAGCTTTCTGCCTATGGACAGTGTACATAGAAAGATGCCAATCAGAAGTGTGGATGGATTTAGACAGAGTTCAGCATTCAGAGACCTAATAACAGTGTACACAGGAAGATGACAATCAGTGGTGTGGGTAGGGTTATACAGAGTTTAGCATTCAGAGAACTAATAACAGTGAACACAGGAAGCTGACAATGAGTGGTGTGGGTAGGGTTATACAGAGTTTAGTATT
Source organism: Anomaloglossus baeobatrachus (assembly GCF_048569485.1). Lineage (NCBI taxonomy): Eukaryota > Metazoa > Chordata > Amphibia > Anura > Aromobatidae > Anomaloglossus > Anomaloglossus baeobatrachus. Next base: position 354,845,217 of record NC_134356.1, read on the forward strand.
CAGAGAACTGATAAAAGTGTACACAGGAAGATGACAATCAGTGGTGTGGGTGGGGTTGTACAGAGTTCAACATTTAGAAAACTAACAACAGTGTACCGAGGAAGATGTCAATCAGTGGTGTGGGTAGAATTATACAGAGTTTAGCATACAGAGAACTAATAACAGTGTACACAGGAAGCTGACAATCAGTCGTGTGGGTAGGGTTATACAGAGTTTAGCATACAGAGAACTAATAACAGTGTAGTCAGGAAGCTGACAATCAGTGGTGTGGGTAGGGTTATGCCGAGTTTAACATACAGAGAACTAATAACAGTGTACACAGGAAGCTGACAATCAGTGGTGTGGGTAGGGTTACACAGAGTTTAGCATACAGAGAACTAATAACAGTGTACACAGGAAGCTGACAATCAGTGGTGTGGGTAGGGTTATACAGAGTTTAGCATACAGAGAACTAATAACAGTGTACACAGGAAGCTGACAATCAGTGGTGTGGGTAGGTTTATACAGAGTTTAGCATACAGAGAACTAATAACAGTGTACACAGGAAGCTGACAATCAGTGGTGTGGGTAGGGTTATACAGAGTTTAGCATACAGAGAACTAATAACAGTATACACAGGAAGCTGACAATCAGTGGTGTGGGTAGGGTTATACAGAGTTTAGCATACAGAGAACTAATAACAGTGTACACAGGAAGCTGACAATCAGTGGTGTGGGTAGGTTTATACAGAGTTTAGCATACAGAGAACTAATAACAGTGTACACAGGCAGCTGACAATCAGTGGTGTGGGTAGGGTTATACAGAGTTTAGCATACAGAGAACTAATAACAGTATACACAGGAAGCTGACAATCAGTGGTGTGGGTAGGGTTATACAGAGTTTAGCATACAGAGAACTAATAACAGTGTACACAGGAAGCTGACAATCAGTGGTGTGGGTAGGGTTATACAGAGTTTAGCATACAGAGAACTAATAACAGTATACACAGGAAGCTGACAATCAGTGGTGTGGGTAGGGTTATACAGAGTTTAGCATACAGAGAACTAATAACAGTGTACACAGGAAGCTGACAATCAGTGGTGTGGGTAGGTTTATACAGAGTTTAGCATACAGAGAACTAATAACAGTGTACACAGGAAGCTGACAATCAGTGGTGTGGGTAGGGTTATACAGAGTTTAGCATACAGAGAACTAATAACAGTATACACAGGAAGCTGACAATCAGTGGTGTGGGTAGGGTTATACAGAGTTTAGCATACAGAGAACTAATAACAGTGTACACAGGAAGCTGACAATCAGTGGTGTGGGTAGGTTTATACAGAGTTTAGCATACAGAGAACTAATAACAGTGTACACAGGCAGCTGACAATCAGTGGTGTGGGTAGGGTTATACAGAATTTAGCATACAGAGAACTAATAACAGTATACACAGGAAGCTGACAATCAGTGGTGTGGGTAGGGTTATACAGAGTTTAGCATACAGAGAACTAATAACAGTGTACACAGGAAGCTGACAATCAGTGGTGTGGGTAGGTTTATACAGAGTTTAGCATACAGAGAACTAATAACAGTGTACACAGGCAGCTGACAATCAGTGGTGTGGGTAGGGTTATACACAGTTTAGCATACAGAGAACTAATAACAGTATACACAGGAAGCTGACAATCAGTGGTGTGGGTAGGGTTATACAGTGTTTAGCATACAGAGAACTAATAACAGTATACACAGGAAGCTGACAATCAGTGGTGTGGGTAGGGTTATACAGAGTTTAGCATACAGAGAACTAATAACAGTGTACACAGGAAGCTGACAATCAGTGGTGTGGGTAGGGTTATACAGAGTTTAGCATACAGAGAACTAATAACAGTATACACAGGAAGCTGACAATCAGTGGTGTGGGTAGGGTTATACAGAGTTTAGCATACAGAGAACTAATAACAGTGTACACAGGAAGCTGACAATCAGTGGTGTGGGTAGGTTTATACAGAGTTTAGCATACAGAGAACTAATAACAGTGTACACAGGCAGCTGACAATCAGTGGTGTGGGTAGGGTTATACAGAGTTTAGCATACAGAGAACTAATAACAGTGTACACAGGCAGCTGACAATCAGTGGTGTGGGTAGGGTTATACAGAGTTTAGCATACAGAGAACTAATAACAGTATACACAGGAAGCTGACAATCAGTGGTGTGGGTAGGGTTATACAGTGTTTAGCATACAGAGAACTAATAACAGTATACACAGGAAGCTGACAATCAGTGGTGTTTTACCGAGTTCAGCATTCAGAAAACTAATAACAGTGTACACAGAAAGTTGCCAATCAATAGTGTAGGTTGGGTTATATACAGCAACTGCAAGAAAACTGCAACAATCAGTCCAATAAGTGATATATAGCTGGAATCAGGGTCTCTGTCCCTACATCATACTACTCTTGGGATAGAAAACATCTGATGACAGATTCTATTTAATTAATCATATACCATATAACATGGCCTAAATAAACACTAAAGCAAATGAGGCCTAATCAGTGGCACCGTAACCCTTTGAAAATATGACTTCCTAATGTGCAGGGTCATTCAATTAGCACACAATGATAAATAGATGATAATAAGGAATGTCAAGCTATTTTCATGATAAAGCACTCTGTCTTTAAAAAATGCCAAGACATTTCAATTACATAAATAATTAAGTAATTATTTCAGGAGCTTGCAATATTTGGTCCTTTTGGCACATTAACCCAATCATTTACATGTATCATTAATGCAAAATACATATGCTGTGAAATGCTGCTAAAGGAAGCATGCATCAATTAGGTGGAAGTGTGGAAGACTCAGCAGAATGCCAGCAACTTAATAAAATGATGCATGGATATGTAGAACGAATATCACATAACTATACAAGTGTAAAATCAGATTTATGTTATTATTCATTTCCTATTTTGTGTATTACAGTGAGTGAGGAAAATGTCAGAAAGTGAACTTCCATCAGATAAATTACAATTAGCATCAGTGGTGATCGCAGTCTGTTCTACAATAAAGGGCAGGGGAACGGACTTAGCCCTAATGTATAGAATCCATTCACATGGGAATTTATGCACATGGTAGTTTGGACTTTTGGATATCTTGTAAAACAATATAGGTAAATTACATGATAAAATAGATAATAAAATGTGATCACAGATCAGACAAATTACCTTTCCATTCTGAATTAACATATATTTCATTTTATAAGACGCACAGGATTATAAGACGCACCCCAAATTTAGAAGAAAAAAAAGGGTCCGTCTTCTAATCCGGTTGTGCCTTACCGGGGGGGGAGGCGGCAGCGTTGGTGGAGCGGGGGTCACAGGAGGCAGGGGAGGTCATGGAGCAGGGCAATGCTGCGGGTGGTGTGGCGGGTGTACCAGATGCTTGGCGGCGCTGTGAGGCAGAGAAAACATCCAGGAATGTAGCTTACCGGATTGGTAAGAATGGTGGAGAATGGTGACAGGAGGCAGGAGTGATATTGCGGCCGCTGTGGGCTATCTGCTGCTCTGTGCTGTGGGCTGTGTGTTGCTCTGTGCTGTGGGCTGTGTGCTGCTCTGTGGTGTGGGCTATCTGCTGCTCTGTGCTGTGGGCTGTGTGCTGCTCTGTGCTGTGGATTGTGTGCTGCTCTGTGCTGTGGGCTATGTGCTGCTCTGTGCAGTGGGCTGTGTGCTGCTCTGTGCTGTGGGCTATGTGCTGCTCTGTGCTGTGGGCTGTGTGCTGCTCTGTGCTGTGGATTGTGTGCTGCTCTGTGCTGTGGGCTATGTGCTGCTCTGGGCTATGGGCTGTGTGCTGCTCTGTGCTGTGGGCTATGTGCTGCTCTGTGCTGTGGGCTGTGTGCTGCTTTGTGCTGTGGGCTGTGTGCTGCTCTGTGCTGTGGATTGTGTGCTGCTCTGTGCTGTGGGCTATGTGCTGCTCTGTGCTGTGGGCTGTGTGCTGCTCTGTGCTGTGGGCTATGTGCTGCTCTGTGCTGTGGGCTGTGTGCTGCTCTGTGCTGCAGGCTGTGCACTTCCCTGTGCTGTGGGCTGTGTGCTGCTCTGTGCTGTGGGCTGTGTGCTGCTCTGTGCTGTGGGCTGTGTGCTGCTCTGTGCTGTGGATTGTGTGCTGCTCTGTGCTGCAGGCTGTGCACTTCCCTGTGCTGTGGGCTGTGTGCTGCTCTGTGCTGTGGACTGTGTGCTGCAGGCTGTGCGCTTCTCTGTGCTGTGGGCTATGTGCTGCTCTGTGCTGTGGGCTGTGTGCTGCTCTGTGCTGTGGGCTGTGTGCTGCTCTGTGCTGTGGGCTATGTGCTGCTCTGTGCTGTGGGCTGTGTGCTGCTCTGTGCTGTGGGCTATGTGCTGCTCTGTGCTGTGGGCTATGTGCTGCTCTGTGCAGTGGGCTGTGTGCTGCTCTGTGCTGTGGGCTATGTGCTGCTCTGTGCTGTGGGTTATGTGCTGCAGGCTGTGCGCTGCTCTGTGTTTTGAGCGCTGCAGGCTGGGTGCTACTCTGTACTGCGGGCTGGGCGCTGCAGGTGGTGAGGCAGGGGAAATCCTGAATACGTCGGCGGTGTTGGCTTCAAAGAAATGGCGCCCGGAATCGGTGCGTGTGCAGACTGAGTTTTTTAATCACAAGCCTAGATCCCACCTGCGCACATGCCACCCTCGGGCGCCATTTTCCTTAAGTCCGCTGCTGGGAGATCAATGGGCTGGAGGTGGCTTGTGCGCAGATGAGATCTTGAGCCAAGAGGTCCATCTGCACATGCACCGACTCCCAGGCGCCATTATTTGAAGTTCGCACCGCCGACGTCTTCTCAGGATATCCGCTGCCTCACCGCCCATGGCACCCAGCCCACAACAGCACAGAGCAGGGCACAGCACAGAGCAGCACACAGCCCACAGCATTGCTCCTGCCTCCTGTCTCCATTCTCCACCATTCTTACCCCCCAGTAAGGTACACTCTGGATGTTTTCTCTACCTCACAGTGTCGCAGTGCCCGCAGCATTGCCCCTGCCTCCTGTCACCATTCCCAACCGCCCCCAGTAAGCTACATTCGGATTCTAAGACGCATCCCTCATTTTCCGCCCAATGTTTTGGGAGGAAAAGTGCGTCTTATAATGCAAAACATATGGTATACTTTTAAAAAATCACCTCTAAATTATATTTAATATTTTTTGTCTAATAGGTCCTAACCATCGGTGTGTGCCTGTTAGGGTATATTCATGTGTTGCATTTTGTATTACTGAAAATTCCTACAACTACAACCTCTTACATATTCTCTTATACTCACACTGTAAGGGAATGCTCACACAAGCGTATGACTCGGACGAATGCAATGCAAGAAAATCTCATATTGCTCTCTGACCAAAGTTAGTCAATAAGGGAGAGCAGATGGTTAGCTTTTTTCTCATCCAGATTCTAGATTAGCGAAAAGTCGCAGCATGCTGTGATTGTCAGTGAGAACCGTGTCACTCGCACCCATACAAGTCTATGGGTGCGAGTGAAATATTGGACTGCACTCAGATGTCATTCAAATGCAGTGCGATAATCTCATCAGCTGACAATGGAGGAGATGGGGAGATTTATCCCTCCCTTCTCCTCCACAGTGCCTGCCCTCTTCTCTGCAGCTGTGATCCGATCACAGAATCGGATCACAGTTGCATGACACTCAGCTCACACACAACGGGAGCCGAAGGTCATTAGCATATCGCATCCGATGCTCTCGCATTGGATGCTATACGTTCATGTGAAGCCAGCCTTAAGCGTTTTCTTCCACATCTCACTTATCCCTCGCTTTAAGGTCCAGGCAGCTGACCCCAATGTCCTATTTGTACAGTCTCTGAATTGAAAGGCTTACATTTTCCTTTATTTTGAGATCTCACATGGTAGGAATAATATAAGCATATCTGTAAAACTATACCAGGTATTCCACTGATATCTGAATTTTCAATTAGCTAGTCATGTTTCTGCATAAGACTTAATAATTTAATACATGTATCTGTACTGCAGCCCTCATTTTCTTACAAGCAGGATACACAGATCTATTGGTGATGCTAATCTCGAGGACTTCCCTTAATTATGATATACTGAAGAATAAACTTTAACTTTTGACTTGAGTCAGGCAATAATACTGCATATTTCACATATCTTTCCCATACTTATTGGGTGATTCAAGAGAAGACATATTCATACTGGTAAGAAAGAAGAAAAGTCTGATTGCCCGCAGCGCTCTCTATACTCTGGCACCATGGATGTCAGAGGGTGTAAATTAAGCTACAGTACTAAAATGTGACTGCCTGGGTCTTCACCAATGTTTCTAATTTATCTTACTCAGCAGAATGTTGTGAGCTGTAAATTCAGTACGAGAGACTGTTTTCTAAGTCTTTTCTGCTGCACCAATCTTTCAACTTACTCGTCATTAGTTTTCAGTGACAGCAGGAAGACATTTTTCCTGACTGAACTCTGTATATATATATATATATATATATATATATATATATATATATATATATATATATATAGTGTTTTCACATATATTCATTTTTTTCCACATTCAGTTTACCTTGAGATATGATGTACATGTATAAATAAATATATTAACAGAGTTAACTAGGGACATGTGGTAATAGTATAATCATTAATAAGTGGTTTCCATTTTACATTTACTCAGTATAAACATTCTGTATTCTGTGACATTTAGTGGCCAATGATTGGGAATATGGACGTTCCTTTTGCAACACTGAGCTATTCAGTTAACGGGGAACTGTCATTTAAAAAAAATGCTATTAACCTGCAGTTTTTGGGTTAATCTACAGGTTAATAGCATTCTAAGATGACTGGGAGGAAATTAACTTTATTCCTCCTGGCAGCCTTCGGATTTTAGTCATAGAGGTGCAGCTGAAGAAGCTTCAGTTACCATTCAGTATACAGAAAGTGGTGGCTGGAACCATGATCCTGGTACTAACTGACAGCAGACTCAGTAGTGCATCACTACAGAGCCGGCTGTCAGTCAGTGCAAAGGGTGTGTTTAGAGCCGTTACTCACCATGCACTGAGCGGTGACTGAAGTTGCATCGGCTTCACCTCTATGACTGAAAGCCAACGGCTGCCGAGAGAAATAAAGTTAATTTCTTCCCAATAGCAGGGCTTTCAGTTGAACAGACGCACAGCTTTAGAACTCTATCATCTGCAGATTAACCCTCTATCTGCAGGATACTAGCATTTTTTAATCTTACAATGGAGGAGAATTGAAATTTAATAAGTTTACAAACATATTTCAAAACAGCCCACCAATACAAAGCTTAGTACTCATCACATGATGTCTTTTTTTCTTTCTATAGTTCTTACTTATCTACTGTATATATACAGTATATATATATATATATATATATATATATATATATATATATATATATATATATATATATATATATATATATATATATATATATATATATATGTGTGTGTGTGTAAAACTATAAATTGAGTTTCCATTTTGCTTTCAGAAGCTATAGCTGGACATGAATTTAGTACAGACTTAGTCACTATTTTATATTAATATATTCAATTCCCCATGTAATCTTATACAGAAATGCAAAAGAAGTAACACATTTATAGGTCATTTTCATTTTAGAACTCAGCAAAAATTCTGACTGTTGAAACTCTCTTTGAGAAGAACTTTCCGCTGTACAAGGAGCAGAGAATGGCTTGTGAATGTCTAGTGCCTGTGTAACCAGCTGTCAAAATGCATCATGGAGACACGACAAGAACACAATTAATGCATTACCGGTATCACTAATGCATATTAAGAATTGAAAATGGTTGGATTTTTGAAACTACACAAATAATTTTAGAGTATGATGTGTACAAAAATAAGGCCATCTTATCCTGCAACTTGGCACTTACAAGGCAGAGCAATGGCAGCTAATAAAGCTTTACAGAGCATTACATTAAAAATCTTGAAAATTGTGTGTTTTGGCTTTAGATTACTTGGCATGGCAAATAATATCAAGACAGTTTAAGCAGAGTAGTACTTAAATACTTTAATAAAAGAGACGATATTAAGAAAATGTCTTGTAAATATTTTTCCAAGGAATCCTAATCATTTAGATGTGTAGTCAACGATTTGACATGTATAAGAGTGGGATCCAGTCAGCTTACCTAGATCTGTTGTTAAAATCATAGTCAGTGTGGGAAATTGGGGAGACGAGGTACCTGTGAACCAGACACCTGCATTCAATTGTATCTGTGATGTTAGAGCACAAACACAATTTACTACTAAACTTCTGATTCCGTGCAATGGAGTCGTCACGAGTATTCTGATATGGCCTAACCTATTCAGGCCAGGGCTGACTATTAGAGATGAGTGGATCAACTTCAAATTGATTTTCCCAGATTAAACTTCTTGTACCTTTTTTGCTCTGTAGAGTCATGAAACCCCAGAGCATAAAAAATTTAAGATGTAACAAATGCTACGTACCTGGCCCCTTTGCTCTTTACAATCAGGATGACCTCATCTGGTCATCTTCAGATTGTCACCTCTCATGCTGGGCTGTGACTTCTGGCTTTGAGGAGCGTCTTATCTATGTGTGCACAAAGTTATGGTGCACTGCGTGATTTCAGGATATTTTTACCTTTTGTGCACTTGCACAGACTTCTCCCAGGACTCATCAAAGCCAGAAGTCCGGATACAGTGTGAGAGGCGGCAATCTGAATCACGAATCCAGTCCTTGTTGTATATTCAGAGGGGATGTAGAAGTGAGTATAAGGATTTTTTACATGTTTTAACATTTTGATTGCTTATTACAGTTCAGAAATATGGCAGCCAGTGAAATAAAGTTACAAAAGAATCTGCATTTTGTCAAATCATTGTAAAATTCGAGTAGGATTCAATAACTCTGAAATGTATTTGCTCATCTCTACTGTGCAAAACTCTGCAACTGGAAATAAGCGGATCAGGACAAATGTGAATTTCCCTGTTCACACTGATCTTCCAGGAAAATTTGATTCACAGAGAATTTAGTGTCCCTCTTTTTGCTCTGGGGTCTCTCTAGACCCCAATGCATGATAAACATAACATGTAAAACACTGGCCTTATCTCTTCAAACTTTCTGCTCCTCACCGCCACATGTCTGGTCCACACCACATCTTCAGATCATAACCACGCCATCATGTTATGAGGTTGAGGTTGTGATCTTTTGCTCGCTTGTGCAGAATCCTCCTAGGAATTTCAGCGTGAGAGTGGGGTGATCTAAATGTGTGGCGAGCACCATCAGATGATGTGGAGGGGCCAGAAAGGTCAGCGATAAGGTGAGAAGTGTTTTTTTATTATTTAACATTTTGATGGCCTCTTACAGTACAGAAAAATGTCAGCTAGCGGTCAACACGGTGCTGGATCCACACAGAAGTGAATTACAAAAAATGAGCATTTTGATGAATGCAACTTTTTATAAAATTTGAGTAGATGAAAAGGTTATGACATTGCTGGCATCTTTACATAGAAGCCTGGTCTGAGAAGAAGAGACCAGATCTGCATTCCTGGAGGACAACACAGGACGACCTGGGACAGTTTGGTATTTAGCAAGAGGCACCTTTTATTTTGAAAGCAAGGAGGAGAAATCCAGTTCCACTGACATTAAATTCTTTATTAGGATAAATTAAAATTAAATAACAAACATATCAGCTTAGAGCAGTAAAAATCACTTTGCATATTCCTGGTGCATCAAGCACCTTTAGTCTTGGTACAATACCATATTTATTATATTGGTGGCTTGACCAGTCAATAGAAGCACTTTTTACCATGTACATTTTGTGCCTTCAGTATTTCCTCATAAATTGTAAGCTTGCGAGCAGGGCCCTCACTCCTCTTGGTATCTGTTGAAATACATGTTTACTCTCTAATTGTCGTTACAAGTACCCTCTGAATTGTTAAGTGCTACAGAATATCATGGCCCTATGTAAATAAAAGTTCTGATATTATTATTATATATATTTGAGTGTGTGCTCTGGTCTACTGATGTTCAGTGCACTATTTATGTATACAGCATGGGCTCTGAAATATTCCCGAAAAGTCACACAGCTAAGAGTAATTATTAGTTGTACTGCAATATACTGTAAAGTCTATATTATTTCCCATACTAGCTGGAAGTACAGCTTTAATACTAAGATAAGGGGCATGCTTTTGAGTAAAATATGATTATGATTACATATTAGATTCCTAATATGTTGTTAAAGAACCACTGAAATGATTATACAGTAACTGGACAAAACTTTGATTTTCACTCCATATACGATCCAAAATATTTGCTAAACTATTATTATATACTAATGCTCCATTTTACAGTACTCTACCGTAAGAATACATAAGGTAACTCTGATATATAAATACTAAATTACCCCAGGCTAAAAGAATAGAAAAAGCAAGTGTAAAGGTTTGGGTAGGTATATATCAGTTTGTGGATCATTCCTGAAAGATTTGCTTTCAAGGCACACTTAAAGACATTGTCTAGGCTTGTCTTGAAAGTGTATGTGACTTCAGACTTCTGGATCATCACATCACGTATCTCACACTGTGAAGATTCTCTAGTGTCGGCACCAAGACTAGTGGTCCTGCAAACTCTCAGCCTCATTCCAACTAGATGTGCGCAGCCTCACTCAATTCACTTATGTGCGTGGAATAATGTATATCATATACATGCAGTGACAATACTGCCTTGTCTCCCCACTAGCATGGGAGGACCCTTACAGTGTTCGGTGCACGATGTGAGAATTCAGAAGTCAGTAGATACATGTGACTGTAGATTTGCAGACTTATGTGATAAGCTTGGATCCCTTTTAAGTTTGCCTTAAACACATATCTTTCAGAAACGACCCACAAACTGACATATAGCTACCCAAACAATTTACATGCACTTTTTCCACTCTTTAACCCGAGGTCATTTTAGATTTTTGTGAAAAGCCTTGAAAACCTCTTTAAAACTTTGGTCACAATGTATTAACACTATTGTTATTCATACCAGTCTTAATGAAGGGCTTGTTGGAGTATGATGAGCCATTTTCATTAAAAGGGGAATGGCACTTAGGCTACTTTCACACATCCGGCTGTAGCAGTGCGGCACAATCCGGCACTCTGCTGAAAAAATGAAACCGTATTTTTTTTGCCGCCGGTTTCATTTTTTCCAGCATTGACTTGCATTGGCGCCGCATTGTGTCGCATGGGCTTGCGTTCCGTCCGTTTTTTGCCGCATGCGGCAGATTTAGCTGATGCGGCGGCCGGATGGAACGTTCCCTGGCACGTTTTTTGCTCCGGCAAAAAAAAATGCATCGCACCGCATCCGGTCACTGCAGCGCAATTTTCCATGCATGCCTATGGACGCCGGATGCGGCAAAAAACGCATCCGGCCGCCGCATACGGTTTCTTCCATTGCGCATGCTCAGTAGCGTGCCGCAACCGGAAAAAAACGGACGGGCCGCATGTAAAAACTTATGCAAAGAATGCGGTGTTTTCACCGCATCCGTTGCATAGGTTTCACAGCCGGATTGAGCCGCAGTGCTCAAACCGGATGTGTGAAAGTAGCCTTAATGAATAAGTGGTGTGTGCCTCATTGAGCATCACAGTAATGTTGCGCTAGTTGTGGAATCCAGTAGCTTTTGTAGCATAAAAACAGTGGCCCTTTTGTTAAATTTGAGGGCAGATGAAGTCATGCCTTGTCCTACCCCTGCTCTGCCCTTTTTGGCAGAGTTGCTTCAAAGTGGCACAGTTTTTAAAAAAGAATTTTCACCAATATTCTGGCTTGAAAGCTTTGATGAATAGTGCCCCTTAAATTTTAGGACTTACTCTATAGAAAAGCATAACAGTAGAGACACAGGTTGGGAGAGGTGTTAGAAACAGGAGTGACAGGTTATTATTAGTAGAGATGAGGTTCCTGAAGTTTGTTTTTTGAACCAAACACCAAATTTAAAAATCAAGGTTCAGGTTTGGTGTTCAGATGCTTTACGTGTAAACAAAAATCACGCGAGCAAAGCTGTACTCAGGTACCCTTGGTGTTCAGCTCCTGTGTGAGCCACATACAGTGTTTGAACGGCGTACACTGGGGGCAACAACCGCATGATCACATGTAGTGTGCAACCCAAAAAGTAGTTTGAAAAGCCCGTCCACCCTCCACCGAAAGTGATCTGCTTATAGCTGGCTGTATATGGGCGGAGACTCAAACTGCCAATCAGTGACTTGCTGCAGGGTGCTGGTCAAGCTTGAGCCAGTGGAGCTAGACTTGTTTGCTGCCAGCAAACCGAGCCTCGACAGAACCGCTCATCTCTAATTATTAGGAAGCATGATAGCTATAAGACAGTGTCATCGTCTATCCAGAGGATGTAAGGTAGTTTGTAGGAAATAAAAAGTGAGTTGTAAAAGGATAATGTTTTGTAGAGACCTTTATGTAATTTATCCTTAATGATGCTTGATTTTTGATCTTGAAGAAGTAGGAAGACAGACCGGATAGTCTTTATCTACTGCTAACAGTTTGAAGGTAATAGATAGAAGGGCTGCTAAAAGAAGAAAACAAAGAATAAATATACTAAGCCTAGCCTGTTTACATATAACTAAGTTACAGATGAGTTCAGTGAGGTCTTGTCACAAGTAATGTAAACTAAAGTGACATCAGAGTATTCTTAGTATCTATCTCAAGTACTCCTGAGGATACGACTTCGCAAGGTTTCCGAACCCTGTTGTGGTCTATCAGCTTTCTGATGTTTGAGCTTTACATTGTTCTCCTTTATTAACAGTTAATGGCTATATCCGTCTTATGATGTTTACATCATAAATAGAAAAAAGTCATCATTTCTACAGAAAACTGTCATCCAAGGTTCAACGTTACCATAGAAATGCATAAAACTACACTGTCATAATAAGCATTCTAGCTACTTTTTCTTATCTAAAGAGATATCGAGTCGTATAAGCTATCATCTGAAGCACAATTGCATTAAACAAATGCAGCCCATGGCAAAGAGGGGATCAGGCAGTAGACACTGTAATAGTCCCAAGGATCCTGAAAGACCCTGGCAGAAGAGACGACAAAACAAAAAGTAATGGATCTTATAATAACTAACAGAACCCGAGGCCATAAAGTAAAGCTCAGAGAAAGTGAATAGTATCATTAGTAAATAGTTGATTCTGCATTTTTTTGTTCTCACTTGACCGCATTTGATATTTTTCTCTTTCTCCATACCATAAAAATAACTTTCTTTTTTGCAGGCTGATTGGGTTATTTCATCACCCTGACACATGCAATATTATAGTGTTTCTTTTTCCCGGTCTTGCGGAGCTCTACCTGTTTGGCTTTGCACATATGTTCATTTTGAACTAAGACTTTCTATTGTTTTTACAAGTGAACGCTTATTTGAGCATAGCAGAGGATACACTGCAGTGGCAGTTATCATTACTGTCAATCATCAAATCACTGCTGGACAGTTGCTGTTGCGAACATTAAAACAAACTGATGGATGCTTCATACAGCAATGAACACTGAGGTCCAAAACATCCAAACGAAAATCAACGGAAAGAAATGATGATGAGCTATGGGGACCTGCTTTATTTCTTTGTTCCCAGTTAAACAGTGAACATGGCGTGAATGGAAATGATGCAAATACATTTACCGTTTTTCATCCATGGCATAAAAGCAATGCACGTTTATATGTGATATGCTATATTTTATCTTCTTCCTTGTCTTTTTGCAGCAACATGAGCAGATCAATGAATTCTGTATTTAACTGTCCTTTACATCTTCATGGATTCTGAGGTGGCCCATCCTTTTCATGACTTAATAGTCCCTCTAAGCATGTATTTTAATGGAGAACTATTGATTGCTAGTGTTTGATTAAAAATAATAAAAAGGGAAGTATGAGAAAGAAAGGCATCATGCCGGAACACCTCTAGATCTCAGAATAATATATTCAATGAGTCCAATTTACAATTTCATTCATTGGACTTTTCCTGATGTCATACAAAGCCTAAGGGGTACTTTGCACGCTGCGACATCGCAGGCCGATGCTGCGATGCCGAGCGCGATAGTACCCGCCTCCGTCGCAGCAGCGATTTCCTTGTGATAGCTGCCGTAGCGAACATTATCGCTACGGCAGCTTCACATGGACTCACCTGTCCTGCGACCGTCGCTCTGGCCGGCGACCCGCCTCCTTGTTAAGGGGGCGGGTCATGCAGCGTCATGGCGACGTCACACGCCAGGCGGCCAATCGGAGCGGAGAGGCGGAGATGAGTGGGATGTAAACATCCCGCCCATCTCCTTTCTTCCGCATATCCTACGGAAGCCGCAGTGACGCCGGTAGGAGATGTTCCTTGCTCCTGCGACTTCACACACAGCGATGTGTGCTGCCGCAGGAGCGAGGAACAACATCGGACTGTCGCGTCAGCGTAATCATGGATTACGCCGACGCTGCAGCGATGATACGATTACAATGCTTTTGCGCTCGTTAATCGTATCATCAAGCCTTTACACACTACGATGTCGCATGCGATGCCGGAAGTGCGTCATTTTAAATTTGACCCCACCGACATCGCACCTGCGATGTCGTAGTGTGCAAAGCCCGCCTAAATCTTTCTAGGCAATTTTTGGGCACTGGTTAATGGTAACACAAAGTGCATAAATGTTTGCGTTAATAACGGGCCATTGGATCCTAAAAAGGTCCAAAAGGTCAATATTCCCTATATTAGAAGTAGAGTTGAGCGCGGTTCGTGGTTCGTGGTTCTCCAGTTCGCGGCTCGAGTGATTTTGGGGCATGTTCTAGATCGAACTAGAACTCGAGCTTTTTGCAAAAGCTCGGTAGTTCTAGAAACGTTCGAGAACGGTTCTAGCAGCCAAAAAACAGCTAAATCATAGCTTGGTTTCTGCTGTAATAGTGTAAGTCACTCTGTGAATCAAACTATTATCACATTTCAGTGTATAGTGTGCGTGAACAGCGCCTTCAGATCACTGCTGTTTCTATAATGGCGATCGCCATTTTTTTTTTTTTTTTTTCTTGTCTTCCTTCCCTAAGCGCGCGCGTCTTGTGGGGCGGGCCAGCATGTCAGCCAATCCCAGACACACACACAGCTAAGTGGACTTTGAGCCAGAGAAGCAACGGCATGTGTGATAGGATCTGCATGTCACATGTCCCTGCATTATAAAACCGGACATTTTCTTCACGGACGCCATTATCTGCCTTCTGCGTCTTTGGTGTCAGACATCACTGTCGCAGCTCCGTCTTCCTGAGTCCTATAGCCGATACAGCTGTATGCGCTGCATACACAGCGTTAGACAGCTTAGGGAGAGCACTTTATAGCAGTCCTTTTAAGGGCTCCAACCGGCAGGGTCAGAGAGCCATAGGTGACAGGTCCTGCAAACAGCAACAGCGTCTGTGTAGCCCAGGTCAGGGATTTCCTACCTGCATTTCACCATTAGGAGGGAATAGAAAGGCAGGCTTCCATTCCTCTACCCAGAGCACCACAATCCTGCCACTGTACCCTCTTGTCCTCTGCACACTCCAACTGATAACTAAGCCATTATACTAGCAAACACTCAGTGTACCTAGTGGCATCCTATACGTGGCTATTGGACTTTGCTATAGTCCCACTAGTGCAAAGACATTTGCAGAGCGCGTCTGCCTGCATTGCACACTACAACTCATTCTAACCAAGCCATTATACTAGCAAACACTCAGTGTACCTAGTGGCATCCTATACGTGGCTATTGGACTTTGCTATAGTCCCACTAGTGCAAAGACATTTGCAGAGCGCGTCTGCCTGCATTGCACACTACAACTCATTCTAACCAAGCCATTATACTAGCAAACACTCAGTGTACCTAGTGGCATCCTATACGTGGCTATTGGACTTTGCTATAGTCCCACTAGTGCAAAGACATTTGCAGAGCGCGTCTGCCTGCATTGCACACTCCAACTCATTAAAACCAAGCCATTATACTAGCAAACACTCAGTGTACCTAGTGGCATCCTATACGTGGCTATTGGACTTTGCTATAGTCCCACTAGTGCAAAGACATTTGCATAGCGCGTCTGCCGGCATTGCACACTCAAACTCATTTTAACTAAGCCATTATACTAGCAAACACTCAGTGTACCTAGTGGCATCCTATACGTGGCTATTGGACTTTGCTATAGTCCCACTAGTGCAAAGACATTAGCAGAGCACATCTGCCTGCATTGCACACTACAACTCATTCTAACCAAGCCATTATACTAGCAAACACTCAGTGTACCTAGTGGCATCCTATACGTGGCTATTGGACTTTGCTATAGTCCCACTAGTGCAAAGACATTTGCATAGCGCGTCTGCCTGCATTGCACACTCAAACTCATTTTAACTAAGCCATTATACTAGCAAACACTCAGTGTACCTAGTGGCATCCTATACGTGGCTATTGGACTTTGCTATAGTCCCACTAGTGCAAAGACATTAGCAGAGCACATCTGCCTGCATTGCACACTACAACTCATTCTAACCAAGCCATTATACTAGCAAACACTCAGTGTACCTAGTGGCATCCTATACGTGGCTATTGGACTTTGCTATAGTCCCACTAGTGCAAAGACATTTGCAGAGCGCGTCTGCCTGCATTGCACACTCCAACTCATTAAAACCAAGCCATTATACTAGCAAACACTCAGTGTACCTAGTGGCATCCTATACGTGGCTATTGGACTTTGCTATAGTCCCACTAGTGCAAAGACATTTGCATAGCGCGTCTGCCTGCATTGCACACTCAAACTCATTTTAACTAAGCCATTATACTAGCAAACACTCAGTGTACCTAGTGGCATCCTATACGTGGCTATTGGACTTTGCTATAGTCCCACTAGTTCAAAGATATTAGCAGAGCACATCTGCCTGCATTGCACACTCCAACTTTTTTAAACTAAGCAATTTTACTAGCAAACACTCAGTGTACCTAGTGGCATCCTAAACGTGGCTATTGGACTTTGCTATAGTCCCACTAGTGCAAAGACATTTGCAGAGCACGTCTGCCTGCATTGCACACTACAACTCATTGTTACTAAGCCATTATACTAGCAAACACTCAGTGTACCTAGTTGTATCCTAAACGTGGCTATTGTACTTTTGTCTATTCACAGTATTGGAACGATATTTGCAGCACGTCTGCCTGCATTGCACACTCTAACTTTTTTAAACTCAGCCATTTATAGTAGCAAACACTCAGTGTACCTAGTTGTATCCTAAACGTGGCTATTGTACTTTTGTCAATTCACAGTATTGGAACGTTATTTGCAGCACGTCTGCCTGCATTGCACACTCAAACTTTTTTAAACTCAGCCATTTATAGTAGCAAACACTCAGTGTACCTAGTTGTATCCTAAACGTGGCTATTGTACTTTTGTCTATTCACAGTATTGGAACGATATTTGCAGCACGTCTGCCTGCATTGCACACTCTAACTTTTTTAAACTCAGCCATTATACTAGCAAACACTCAGTGTACCTAGTGGCATCCTATACGTGGCTATTGGACTTTGCTATAGTCCCACTAGTGCAAAGACATTAGCAGAGCACATCTGCCTGCATTGCACACTACAACTCATTCTAACCAAGCCATTATACTAGCAAACACTCAGTGTACCTAGTGGCATCCTATACGTGGCTATTGGACTTTGCTATAGTCCCACTAGTGCAAAGACATTTGCAGAGCGCGTCTGCCTGCATTGCACACTCCAACTCATTAAAACCAAGCCATTATACTAGCAAACACTCAGTGTACCTAGTGGCATCCTATACGTGGCTATTGGACTTTGCTATAGTCCCACTAGTGCAAAGACATTTGCATAGCGCGTCTGCCTGCATTGCACACTCAAACTCATTTTAACTAAGCCATTATACTAGCAAACACTCAGTGTACCTAGTGGCATCCTATACGTGGCTATTGGACTTTGCTATAGTCCCACTAGTGCAAAGATATTAGCAGAGCACATCTGCCTGCATTGCACACTCCAACTTTTTTAAACTAAGCAATTTTACTAGCAAACACTCAGTGTACCTAGTGGCATCCTAAACGTGGCTATTGGACTTTGCTATAGTCCCACTAGTGCAAAGACATTTGCAGAGCACGTCTGCCTGCATTGCACACTACAACTCATTGTTACTAAGCCATTATACTAGCAAACACTCAGTGTACCTAGTTGTATCCTAAACGTGGCTATTGTACTTTTGTCTATTCACAGTATTGGAACGATATTTGCAGCACGTCTGCCTGCATTGCACACTCTAACTTTTTTAAACTCAGCCATTTATAGTAGCAAACACTCAGTGTACCTAGTTGTATCCTAAACGTGGCTATTGTACTTTTGTCTATTCACAGTATTGGAACGATATTTGCAGCACGTCTGCCTGCATTGCACACTCTAACTTTTTTAAACTCAGCCATTATACTAGCAAACACTCAGTGTACCTAGTTGTATCCTAAACGTGGCTATTGTACTTTTGTCAATTCACAGTATTGGAACGTTATTTGCAGCACGTCTGCCTGCATTGCACACTCAAACTTTTTTAAACTCAGCCATTTATAGTAGCAAACACTCAGTGTACCTAGTTGTATCCTAAACGTGGCTATTGTACTTTTGTCAATTCACAGTATTGGAACGTTATTTGCAGCACGTCTGCCTGCATTGCACACTCAAACTTTTTTAAACTCAGCCATTTATAGTAGCAAACACTCAGTGTACCTAGTTGTATCCTAAACGTGGCTATTGTACTTTTGTCTATTCACAGTATTGGAACGTTATTTGCAGCACGTCTGCCTGCATTGCACACTCTAACTTTTTTAAACTCAGCCATTATACTAGCAAACACTCAGTGTACCTAGTTGTATCCTAAACGTGGCTATTTTACTTTTGTCTATTCACAGTATTGGAACGATATTTGCAGCACGTCTGCCTGCATTGCACACTCTAACTTTTTTAAACTCAGCCATTATACTAGCAAACACTCACTGTACCTAGTTGTATCCTAAACGTGGCTATTGTACTTTTGTCAATTCACAGTATTGGAACGTTATTTGCAGCACGTCTGCCTGCATTGCACACTCAAACTTTTTTAAACTCAGCCATTATACTAGCAAACACTCACTGTACCTAGTTGTATCCTAAACGTGGCTATTGTACTTTTGTCAATTCACAGTATTGGAACGTTATTTGCAGCACGTCTGCCTGCATTGCACACTCAAACTTTTTTAAACTCAGCCATTTATAGTAGCAAACACTCAGTGTACCTAGTTGTATCCTAAACGTGGCTATTGTACTTTTGTCTATTCACAGTATTGGAACGTTATTTGCAGCACGTCTGCCTGCATTGCACACTCTAACTTTTTTAAACTCAGCCATTATACTAGCAAACACTCAGTGTACCTAGTTGTATCCTAAACGTGGCTATTTTACTTTTGTCTATTCACAGTATTGGAACGATATTTGCAGCACGTCTGCCTGCATTGCACACTCTAACTTTTTTAAACTCAGCCATTATACTAGCAAACACTCACTGTACCTAGTTGTATCCTAAACGTGGCTATTGTACTTTTGTCAATTCACAGTATTGGAACGTTATTTGCAGCACGTCTGCCTGCATTGCACACTCAAACTTTTTTAAACTCAGCCATTTATAGTAGCAAACACTCAGTGTACCTAGTTGTATCCTAAACGTGGCTATTGTACTTTTGTCAATTCACAGTATTTGAACGTTATTTGCAGCACGTCTGCCTGCATTGCACACTCAAACTTTTTTAAACTCAGCCATTTATAGTAGCAAACACTCAGTGTACCTAGTTGTATCCTAAACGTGGCTATTGTACTTTTGTCTATTCACAGTATTGGAACGTTATTTGCAGCACGTCTGCCTGCATTGCACACTCTAACTTTTTTAAACTCAGCCATTATACTAGCAAACACTCACTGTACCTAGTTGTATCCTAAACGTGGCTATTGTACTTTTGTCAATTCACAGTATTGGAACGTTATTTGCAGCACGTCTGCCTGCATTGCACACTCAAACTTTTTTAAACTCAGCCATTATACTAGCAAACACTCACTGTACCTAGTTGTATCCTAAACGTGGCTATTGTACTTTTGTCAATTCACAGTATTGGAACGTTATTTGCAGCACGTCTGCCTGCATTGCACACTCAAACTTTTTTAAACTCAGCCATTATACTAGCAAACACTCACTGTACCTAGTTGTATCCTAAACGTGGCTATTGTACTTTTGTCAATTCACAGTATTGGAACGTTATTTGCAGCACGTCTGCCTGCATTGCACACTCAAACTTTTTTAAACTCAGCCATTATACTAGCAAACACTCACTGTACCTAGTTGTATCCTAAACGTGGCTATTGTACTTTTGTCAATTCACAGTATTGGAACGTTATTTGCAGCACGTCTGCCTGCATTGCACACTCAAACTTTTTTAAACTCAGCCATTTATAGTAGCAAACACTCAGTGTACCTAGTTGTATCCTAAACGTGGCTATTGTACTTTTGTCTATTCACAGTATTGGAACGTTATTTGCAGCACGTCTGCCTGCATTGCACACTCAAACTTTTTTAAACTCAGCCATTATACTAGCAAACACTCACTGTACCTAGTTGTATCCTAAACGTGGCTATTGTACTTTTGTCAATTCACAGTATTGGAACGATATTTGCAGGACATCTGCCTGCATTGCACACTCAAACTTTTTTAAACTCAGCCATTATACTAGCAAACACTCACTGTACCTAGTTGTATCCTAAACGTGGCTATTGTACTTTTGTCTATTCACACTACTGCAAATCTATGTGCAGCACCTCTGCATGACAACCTCGTGCTCTGTTTTTAATAAGCTATAATGATAGCACAAAATACTGCCATTTTGTGGCATCATAGAACTGGCTGTTGTATTCCATTAGTGCCCCACTGGTGACAAGCTATTTCTAGCACCTCTACATCACACCCTCATGCACATTTAGCTACGCTAATGTTATAGCAAACTCATGGAATTCATTGCTGCATTTCATAATTCGGAGGGATAGAAAGTCAGGCTTCCTTTAGCTTTTCCTTCTGTTCATAGACAGCATCTCCAAGACAAATTTCCCCTCCACGTCTAAGTGTGGAGAGGCAGCTAGTGCGCATGCGTGTGCCGATGTACCCCAGCTGCAGCATAATTACAGTGTTTCGCCTAGTGAGTATGCTCAGCCTGACTGTGCCATTCCTGACGCTAAGTCTTCATTTCGGGATACAGCGCATGCTCCCACACTAAGTGTGAAAAGCCTCTTTGCACAGGTGCTTGCATTCTGTGCCGGGTCTAAGTCCTGTTTTGTGCCTAGACACCATGCTAAAGCTGATAGTCTTTTTTCAGAGACTGTATTTCATGCTACTGAGCATGCTCAGGCACTTCCTGCATCAGAGACTAGGTCCGGTAATGAACTCTTTGGCCCTGGCCCTGATGTGGGGGTCCCATATAGACCACAGGGCATCAGGTGTCCTCCCAAATGGCTTGCAGAGGCCCACACCTATGACTTGTCACCGCATTATTGATGGTCAGACGATGACTGGTGAGGTGTTTGGGTCATGGCAGCCATGAGGTCATCATTGAAGTTGCGTTTCCAAATAGGACGCTAGTTATGCCACTCATGACGTGTCACTCTGCTTTTGTCTCCAGGAGGTGCATTGTGGTTCACCCTGGTTTGGGGCGGACCCAGGTTATAAAAGGGGCTGGAGCCAACAAGGAGGTGCGCAGTCTTCTATTATGCTCCGAAAGAGCACACCTCCATGTGTTGAACCCATTGCGGCTTTAGGCCAGAGGTAGGCAGGGATAGGGTGGTGGATGCAGGCCACCACCACAGTTGGTAACGCAGAACGGTTAAGACCAGCTCCTGTCCTAACAGTCCTGCTTGTGCAGCCCAGTGGCATTAACAGGCCTGCTGCTGCTGATGCGCCTGCTGTCCACAGGTGTGGCCCCTACGCACACGGTCAGCGTACTCAATGGCCCCTGTGTTGTTAACAGGGAGTTCCTGGGCTGGGTGGGCATGTGGACCCTGTGACGCTAACAGGGCTCACAGTCTCCAGATCCGAATGGCGTCTAACTCGGTTCAGGCTACTATTAGTTTCATAGCCACACAGCTCTGTATCCTCCACCAAACCTTCAAGTTGCCAACCTCTCCTTTTCCAACTGGGAGCACGGTGGACACTGACTGCTGAAGGTGATATATACCTTTCTCTTTCTTTTCTTATTAAGTTTTGTTATATAGCGGTCACAGATTATATACCACTTTATCCAAATCTGCCAGTCCCACTGTAACAGATGTTGTTTCTTCAGCAAATGTTACAGTTGTTTAACCACCAAATCCACGGACCAAAATTTTTTTCCCCTTTCCAACACACCTGTTCCCCTTTCCAACAGCATCTGTCCTTTTTCAACTCATTTTGGGATATGACCAAAAGTGCAACTGTGCAGGGACACCGTACTCAACGCCATCTCAGCACAGCAGCCATCCCTCGGTCCCTCCGATGTGGACAAGTAAAAGACCATTTCCTCCTATCCATGACAAAGTGTTGAGATTCACTCTGTGCAGCACTGGTGTTTAGTGGAAAAGTAGATCTAAGATTGCGTACCACATTCTGCAGATACTCCTGTATACGTGCGTCTATTTCTATGGCAGGAATTAGTTCGCCAAATTTTGTCTTGTACCGGGGATCTAACAGTGTGGCAACCCAGTATTCAGGATTACTTCAAATTCATACAATCCGAGGGTCATGTAGGTAGTGCAGCAAGAAGGCGCTCATGTGTCTTGTGCATCCAGGAGGACCAAGTCCTTGGTGTGTTGGTGGCAGAGAGGTGAGAATCGTGCATCCTTCCTCTGCCCTCTACCCACAACCTCGCACAACCGAAATGTGAGCAAGCTCTCACTCATCTGCTGAGTCTTCCATGCCCATCGCCAGTTCGTCCTCCATTTCTTCATGGGCTCCTGCACTTTCATCAACACTTTTTGCTGATACTATGCACCCTTGTTAATCCCTCTCCCTCACCATGACTGCCGCATAGGTGCCGCTGACCATCTGGACCTCGTAGATCTTGTTATCCCTTCCGCATATGACTCCTCCTGTACTTCCTCCCCTTCCTCTTGTCCCAACACCTGACTCCGAATAATAATTACAGTGTGCTCCATCATGTAGATGACCAGAATTGTCACGCTGAGAATGACATTGCCAGTGCTAAACATCTTCGTCGACATTTCAAAACTGTGTAGCAGGGTGCATAGGTCCTTGATCTGACACCACTCCAGCAGCGTGATCTGCACCACCTCTGGATCAACTTATCCCAGGCTATATGTCTTACCGTATTTCAGCAGGGCTCTGCGGTGCTGCCACACACGCTGCAACATGTGCAGATTCCAATTCCTGCGTGTCGGAACATCGCATTTCCGGCGTTTAACTGCCAGACCCTAAGACTTCCGGAGTGATGAAAGTTGTTGAGCTGCTGTGTGCGCACGATGGAAGTGAGCACATAGCGAGCGTGCCCGCTGCACAAGGCCATGTAGGCCGTGATGGTGTTTTAAAAATTGCTGGAGAATTCGGATCAACACGTGAGCCATAAAAGGCACGTGTGTCACATTGCCCTGAGGATGGCCCGCAGCCAGGTTTGCATCATTGCCGCACACGGCTGTTAAGTCACCAACGGAGTCCGCTCCGTCAATTTGTACTCCGGTCGCCAGGTGACAACGTGTTCCTTTCATGAATAGTGCTGATGATGGGAGAGTAGTCGATGCCAGCGGCGCAGGTGGACGCAGGTTATGCTCACCCACTGGGCTGCATTACCTTGACAGATGCAGAATCTCTGGCTGAATGTAGCTGGTGGGTATCTCACAGATGAAATACCATCATTCAGCTACAACCAATGGGAAGACACCACACCCTTTTTTATGCCCATCCTGTCTGCAGACCACTGCCAGACATAGCTATGAACCTCTGGTTAATTTTACCCCCAGTTCAGTTTTATGATTTTGTGTGCTTGTTACCTGACTACTTTTCCTGCTTGCTGTTTATGTACCTTGTTGGCCGATACGCATTTCACCTCTGCTTGTTTTCTGATTAAGTCCTGGCCGTCCCATTCTGTTCCTGTTCCTCAATTAATGTTTTGACCCTGCCTGACTACTATTCTCTGTAATAGCGGTGTGACTCACATTTCCCATACATTTCAAAGTAAAACTTTGACCGCCTGATGGCATTGAGCTCTGCTGCCAGCATAGTAAGGAGGTGTGTGGTAGTCCTTGTGCGCAGTTGCAAGGAAGGGTGGCCTGACCACACAGGGTTTGCGCAAAGGTAGAGGACCCACACGAGGTTGAAGAGGCAGAAGCAGTGTATTAACTTCTACATACAGAACAAGGATTGAAACAACTCGTGGGGACGGCAAGACTTGTACAGCAGACCCTTCTCCATCTCTCACCATAGTTTGCCAGTGCCCAGTCAGTGACATGTAATGACCCTGTCTATGCTTACTGGTCCAAGTATCTGTGTTGAAATGCACCCTGTCGCACACAGATTTTCTCAAGGAAGTGGTGATGTTGTGTGCGACATGCCGGTGTAGCGCGGGCATGCTTTTCTTGGAGAAGCAGTGGTGATTGGGCATCTGGTACTGGGGTACAGCGACAGACATAAGGTCTGTAAAATCCTGTGTGTCCACTACGCGTAAAGGCAGCATTTCGGTAGCCAACAGCTTACAGAGGGATAGAGTCAACCACTTAGCTTTGTCATGGGTCGCAGTAAGTGGCCTTTTATTTGACCACATCTGAGGGACAGAGATCTGGCTGCTGTCTGTAGACGGTGTTGAGTAGGGTGTCCCTGGAAAAATGCAGGTTTGTGAGAAAAGTGCAGGCGGAGACATGATGTTGGCTTCATCTTGCCTTCAGATCTGTTCATCTTGTATCATTTTTAAAAAACACAGCAAGCAAGGGTTACTCCAAGCGGAGTCTCCCTTTTTTTCCAAAAATTGGGCCCCACACAGACACCTTATCAGTGGCAGCACTTGTGCCCTAGTTGCAAACAGGATGTTTTGATTTGCATCAAGCACATTCCAAATCCACAAGCATTTACTCTCCCCAGGATTTAGGAAAAAAACTGTGGAAGAAACAAGCGCAGAAATAGGGTCTTATCTGGTAGACAAGGGTATGCAAAAGAAAAGACAGGTACTCACCTGCTTCAGTTGTGACTGGCACAACTCCAATGTAAGCATATAAGCTGATGATGCAGCAGTGGTCAGCAGCAGCCCCGATGCAGAATTGGCAGATAACAGATGGCTGGGAGAAAAACGGGTTAAATGCTGCGCTAGAAACCACGATTCCGATGGATAAAATAAATCCTTTCCTTTATTGGCACAAGTCAACGCGTTTCGAAAGCATATCCACTTTCTTCATCAGGACAAGACAGTACAAGAAAAGAATCTTCTTTTCTTGTACTGTCTTGTCCTGATGAAGAAAGTGGATATGCTTTCGAAACGCGTTGACTTGTGCCAATAAAGGAAAGGATTTATTTTATCCATCGGAATCGTGGTTTCTAGCGCAGCATTTAACCCGTTTTTCTCCCAGCCATCTGTACTCTCCCCAGGATGACACAGGGGTAGTAAATTCCTTCTGGATCCATGACTTGTTCATTTTGATGAACGTCAGTCTGTCCACATTGTCACTGGACAGACGCGTGCGCTTATCTGTCAGCACACACCCAGCAGCACTGAAGACACGTTCAGAGACAACGCTGGCAGCTGGACACGACAAAATCTTCGAGGCGTAACTGGAGAGCTCTTGACATTTTTCTAGATTTGAAGCACAAAAGGAGCAAGGCTCCATTTGCAAAGTCATTGCATCGATGTTCATTTGGAGATACTCCTGTATCATCCTCTCCATCCGTTGACTATGTGTCAGACTTGTTGTCTCTGGTGGCCTTGCAAAGGAGGGTCTAAAAAAATTATGAAAAGATTCCATAAAATTGCTGTTACCAGCACCAGATACGGTCCTACTGGTACGGGTAGACTGTTGAAGATGACGAGGCCGTCCCATGTTTGTCAAGTTACAACTGGGAGAATCACTCCCTTCACCTGCACGGTTGTTTGGTGGAAAAGCCGAGCTAAGATCGAGTAACAGCTTCTGCTGATACTCCTGCATACGTGCGTCCCTTTCTATGGGTGGAATTATGTCACAAAATTTGGACTTGTCCCGGGGATCTAATAGTGTGGCAAGCCAGTAGTCATCATCACTTCTAATTTTGACAATACGAGGGTCATGTTGGAGGTAGTGCAACAAGAAGGCACTCATGTGTCTTGCGCAGCCATGCGCACCAAGTCCACGCTGTGTTTGTGGCATAGAGGTGCTAACCGTTCTTTCTTCCTCTGTCATCTCCCCCCAACCTCTTTCAACTGAAATTTGACCAAGGTCCCCCTCATCTGCTGAGTCTTCCATGTCCATGGACAGTTCGTCCTCCATATCTTCATGTCCTCCTGCACCTTCCTCAACATCTCACCTGCTACCATGCGCCCTTGTTGATCCCTGTCCCCCATGGTCCCATGCCTGCCGCGTTGGTGATGATGAACGTCTGGACCTTGGTGATGTTGTTGTGTCTTGCGCATATGAATCCTCCTGTAGTTCCTCCCCTTCCTGTTGTCCCACCCCCTGACTACGAATAGTGTTTAGCGTGTGCTCCAGCATGTAAATGACTGTAATCGTCATGCTGATAATGGCATTGTCAGCGCTAAACATATTCGTCGCCATGTCGAAACTGTGCAGAAGGGTGCATAGGTCCTTGATCTGAGATCACTCCATCAGGGTGATCTGCCCCACTTCTGCATCTCGTTGGCCCAGGCTATACATCATGACGTATTGCACCAGGGCTCGCCGGTGCTGCCACAGTCGCTGTAACATGTGGAGAGTTGAATTCCAGCGTGTCGCCACATCGCATTTCAGGCGATGAACCGGCAGGCCGAAAGACTTCTGGAGCGATGCAAGTCGCTCAGGTGCGGCGGTTGAACGGCGGAAGTGAGCACTGCAGACAGTTTCCGTGCCCTGGTCAGAAGGCCATCTAGGCCGGGATAGTGTGTTAAAAATTGCTGGACAACAAGGTTAAACACGTGAGCCATACAAGGCACGTGTGTCACCTTGCCCAGGCGAAGGGCCGCACCCAGGTTTGCAGCATTGTCGCACACGGCCTTACCAGGCTGCAGGTTGAGTGGAGACAACCATTTATCAAAATCAGTCTCCAGAGCTGCCCACAACTCAGTCGCTGTGTGACTCCTATTTCAAAGACATGTCAAGCTAAAGACCGCCTGATGCCGTTGCGCTCTGCTACCAGCATAGTAATGAGGGGTGCGTGATTCCTTCTGCGCAGTGAGAACGCTGGTGGCCTGACCAGGCAGGCTTGGGGCGGAGGTGGAGGACCCAGATGAGGTGGAGGATGCAGAAGCAGTGGCGGAACTTGGACAGACAGAGGATTGACACACAAGTCGTGGGGACGGCAAGACTTGTGCAGCAGACCCTTCACCATCTATCACCATAGTTACCCAGTGGCCAGTCAGCGACATGTAACGTCCCTGTCCATGCTTACTGGTCCAAGTATCGGTGGTGAAATGCACCCGTTCACACACAGAGTTTCTCAAGGAAGCGGTGATGTTGTGTGCGACATGCTGGTGTAGCGCGGGCACACCTTTCTTAGAGAAGTAGTGGCGACTAGGCATCTGGTACTGGGGCACAGCGACAGACATAAGGTCTCTAAAATCCTGTGTGTCCACTAGGCGGAAAGGCAGCATTTCTGTAGTCAACAGCTTACAGAGGGATAGAGTCAACCTCTTCGCTTTGTCATGGGTCGCAGGAAGTGGCCTTTTATTTGACCACATCTGAGGGACAGAGATCTGGCTGCTGTGTGTAGACGGTGTTGAGTCGGGTGTCCCTGGAAAAATGCAGCTTTGTGAGGAAAGTGCAGGCGGAGACATGATGTTGCCTTCATCCAAAGTTGGTGCTATCGATGTCTGAGAGAGCTGTACACACTCACTTGTTTCCCCTTCCAAACCAACTGACGACCTACCAAGCAAACTGCCTGTTGCGGTTACAGTGGTGGAAGTTGTGGGTGGAAAAACAGGTGTGACAGCTGTCCCCACAGTCCTAGAAGATGACGAGCGCGCGGATGCACTGGAAGGGGCAGGCGGTGGATGGTTCGCTCCGCTAGGCCGCATTGCAGCACGGTGAGCTTCCCATCGGGCCATATGATATTTATTCATGTGACGATTCATGGAAGAAGTTGTCAAACTGCTGAGGTTTTGACCTCTACTAAGAGAACCATGACAAATTTTACAGATCACATAATTTGGGCGATCTTTTTCTATGTCAAAAAAGGACCTGGCTAGGCAAGGCTTAGAGGCCATGCGACCTGTTGATCCACCCCGAATAATGCTCAGAGGCAGAGTGGTGGCTGAGGATGCAGTTGTAGACGTGCTACCAGTGCTCCGACTGTGTCCAGGAAGGCGCCAGGTTACTTCGACGTCGGTTGCATCCTCCTCCACCGCCTCTGTTGACCTCCTCGAGTGTCTGACTGTGGGTTGACAGTAGGTGTGATCTAGAACTTAATCATCAATTGTTGTGTTTGCACTCCCCTACCCCTCAGACCGAGTTTCTTCTTGCCCTGACCGAATATTTAAGTTGTCATCCCAATCGGGTATCTGCGTCTCATCTTCATCAGTATGTTCCTCATTGCCTATAACCACAGTTGTTGGAAAGGCAGCATTTTGGTAGCCAACAGTTTGCATATGATGAAAGTCAACCTCCAAGCCATTTCATGCCCTTCTAAAAGCATGTAAAACACAGCGAGGGGACTCCAACCACAGTCTCCCTCGTTGCCACTAACTGGGCCACACACACCCCACTTGACTGGCATCGGTTGAGCCCCCTTTTGAAAAAGAAAAAGATGCTTTGCATGAAGCACTCTCAAAAATACGCGTGCCTTTCCCGTCCCCTGGCTGACCCAGGGGAAGAAAAGTCCTCTGAGAGCCATGACTTGTTCATCTTGGTTCTTTTAGAGACACAGCGAGGGGACTCCAACCACAGTCTCCCTCGTTGCCACTAACTGGGCCACACACACCCCACTTGACTGGCATCGGTTGACCCCCCCTTTTGACAAAGAAAAAGATGCTTTTCATGAAGCACTCTCAAAAATACGCGTGCCTTTCCCGTCCCCTGGCTGACCCAGGGGAAGAAAAGTCCTCTGAGAGCCATGACTTGTTCATCTTGGTTCTTTTAGAGACACAGCGAGGGGACTCCAACCACAGTCTCCCTCGTTGCCACTAACTGGGCCACACACACCCCACTTGACTGGCATCGGTTGAGCCCCCTTTTGAAAAAGAAAAAGATGCTTTGCATGAAGCACTCTCAAAAATACGCGTGCCTTTCCCGTCCCCTGGCTGACCCAGGGGAAGAAAAGTCCTCTGAGAGCCATGACTTGTTCATCTTGGTTCTTTTAGAGACACAGCGAGGGGACTCCAACCACAGTCTCCCTCGTTGCCACTAACTGGGCCACACACACCCCACTTGACTGGCATCGGTTGACCCCCCCTTTTGACAAAGAAAAAGATGCTTTGCATGAAGCACTCTCAAAAATACGCGTGCCTTTCCCGTCCCCTGGCTGACCCAGGGGAAGAAAAGTCCTCTGAGAGCCATGACTTGTTCATCTTGGTTCTTTTAGAGACACAGCGAGGGGACTCCAACCACAGTCTCCCTCGTTGCCACTAACTGGGCCACACACACCCCACTTGACTGGCATCGGTTGACCCCCCCTTTTGACAAAGAAAAAGATGCTTTTCATGAAGCACTCTCAAAAATACGCGTGCCTTTCCCGTCCCCTGGCTGACCCAGGGGAAGAAAAGTCCTCTGAGAGCCATGACTTGTTCATCTTGGTTCTTTTAGAGACACAGCGAGGGGACTCCAACCACAGTCTCCCTCGTTGCCACTAACTGGGCCACACACACCCCACTTGACTGGCATCGGTTGAGCCCCCTTTTGAAAAAGAAAAAGATGCTTTGCATGAAGCACTCTCAAAAATACGCGTGCCTTTCCCGTCCCCTGGCTGACCCAGGGGAAGAAAAGTCCTCTGAGAGCCATGACTTGTTCATCTTGGTTCTTTTAGAGACACAGCGAGGGGACTCCAACCACAGTCTCCCTCGTTGCCACTAACTGGGCCACACACACCCCACTTGACTGGCATCGGTTGACCCCCCCTTTTGACAAAGAAAAAGATGCTTTGCATGAAGCACTCTCAAAAATACGCGTGCCTTTCCCGTCCCCTGGCTGACCCAGGGGAAGAAAAGTCCTCTGAGAGCCATGACTTGTTCATCTTGGTTCTTTTAGAGACACAGCGAGGGGACTCCAACCACAGTCTCCCTCGTTGCCACTAACTGGGCCACACACACCCCACTTGACTGGCATCGGTTGACCCCCCCTTTTGACAAAGAAAAAGATGCTTTGCATGAAGCACTCTCAAAAATACGCGTGCCTTTCCCGTCCCCTGGCTGACCCAGGGGAAGAAAAGTCCTCTGAGAGCCATGACTTGTTCATCTTGGTTCTTTTAGAGACACAGCGAGGGGACTCCAACCACAGTCTCCCTCGTTGCCACTAACTGGGCCACACACACCCCACTTGACTGGCATCGGTTGAGCCCCCTTTTGAAAAAGAAAAAGATGCTTTGCATGAAGCACTCTCAAAAATACGCGTGCCTTTCCCGTCCCCTGGCTGACCCAGGGGAAGAAAAGTCCTCTGAGAGCCATGACTTGTTCATCTTGGTTCTTTTAGAGACACAGCGAGGGGACTCCAACCACAGTCTCCCTCGTTGCCACTAACTGGGCCACACACACCCCACTTGACTGGCATCGGTTGAGCCCCCCTTTTGACAAAGAAAAAGATGCTTTGCATGAAGCACTCTCAAAAATACGCGTGCCTTTCCCGTCCCCTGGCTGACCCAGGGGAAGAAAAGTCCTCTGAGAGCCATGACTTGTTCATCTTGGTTCTTTTAGAGACACAGCGAGGGGACTCCAACCACAGTCTCCCTCGTTGCCACTAACTGGGCCACACACACCCCACTTGACTGGCATCGGTTGACCCCCCCTTTTGACAAAGAAAAAGATGCTTTTCATGAAGCACTCTCAAAAATACGCGTGCCTTTCCCGTCCCCTGGCTGACCCAGGGGAAGAAAAGTCCTCTGAGAGCCATGACTTGTTCATCTTGGTTCTTTTAGAGACACAGCGAGGGGACTCCAACCACAGTCTCCCTCGTTGCCACTAACTGGGCCACACACACCCCACTTGACTGGCATCGGTTGAGCCCCCTTTTGAAAAAGAAAAAGATGCTTTGCATGAAGCACTCTCAAAAATACGCGTGCCTTTCCCGTCCCCTGGCTGACCCAGGGGAAGAAAAGTCCTCTGAGAGCCATGACTTGTTCATCTTGGTTCTTTTAGAGACACAGCGAGGGGACTCCAACCACAGTCTCCCTCGTTGCCACTAACTGGGCCACACACACCCCACTTGACTGGCATCGGTTGACCCCCCCTTTTGACAAAGAAAAAGATGCTTTGCATGAAGCACTCTCAAAAATACGCGTGCCTTTCCCGTCCCCTGGCTGACCCAGGGGAAGAAAAGTCCTCTGAGAGCCATGACTTGTTCATCTTGGTTCTTTTAGAGACACAGCGAGGGGACTCCAACCACAGTCTCCCTCGTTGCCACTAACTGGGCCACACACACCCCACTTGACTGGCATCGGTTGACCCCCCCTTTTGACAAAGAAAAAGATGCTTTGCATGAAGCACTCTCAAAAATACGCGTGCCTTTCCCGTCCCCTGGCTGACCCAGGGGAAGAAAAGTCCTCTGAGAGCCATGACTTGTTCATCTTGGTTCTTTTAGAGACACAGCGAGGGGACTCCAACCACAGTCTCCCTCGTTGCCACTAACTGGGCCACACACACCCCACTTGACTGGCATCGGTTGAGCCATCTTTTGAAAAAGAAAAAGATGCTTTGCATGAAGCACTCTCAAAAATACGCGTGCCTTTCCCGTCCCCTGGCTGACCCAGGGGAAGAAAAGTCCTCTGAGAGCCATGACTTGTTCATCTTGGTTCTTTTAGAGACACAGCGAGGGGACTCCAACCACAGTCTCCCTCGTTGCCACTAACTGGGCCACACACACCCCACTTGACTGGCATCGGTTGAGCCCCCCTTTTGACAAAGAAAAAGATGCTTTGCATGAAGCACTCTCAAAAATACGCGTGCCTTTCGCCTCCCCTGGCTGACCCAGGGGAAGAAAAGTCCTCTGAGAGCCAGGTCCACATTGTCAGTGGACAGACACGTGTGCTTATCTGCCAGCAGACCCCCAGCAGCACTGAAGACAGGTTCCGAGAGAACGCTGGCTGCAGGACACGACAAGATCCTCAAGGCGTACGTGGCGAGCTCAGGCAATTTATCCAGATTGGAAGCCTAAAATGAGCAGGGCTCAAGTTGCACAATAATGGAATCGATGTTTCTTTGCATATACTCATATATCTGTGTGTCTCCCTCTTTTTCCTTGTCCAGCTGTTTTGTTTTCACATGAGTATATGTCCTTGTCACTTTCCCATGTGTTTGTGTTATGTTGTGAGTTGTTTGTCACCTTTTGGACACCTTTCAGGGTGTTTTCTAGGTGTTTTACTGTGTTTGTGATTGCCTGCCATTGTTTCCTATGGGCTCGAGTTCGGTTCGTCGAACGTTCGACGAGCCGAACTCGAGCCAGACCCCCCGTTCGGCGAACCGCCTCGAGCCGAACCGGGACCGGTTCGCTCATCTCTAATTAGAAGACCATTACTATAAATAATGCATCACAGTTCAGAACCCTAGTGCATAGTTTGCAATAAGACTAAGGAGGTATAGGTTACCCCTCTTTCAAAATGAACAAATCAATTGAAGCTCTTTTAGAACAGATTCACTCAATTTAGCCTCTAGATTTATTCAGTCTGAATAAAATTGGTCTGAAATTAACCCCTTCACAACATAGGACATAACGGTACATCTTAAATCATGAAGGGTGATCACCGCTGGCTGCTGCGGTAAGCCAGCGGCGATCCTCAGATATGTCTGCTGATTTGAGCAGCAGACATGTGTGCCTTGCAGGCGTAGGTGGATCCGCGATCCACCCACACCTGTTAACCCCATAAATTGTCAAGATGTGAAAGCATGATTTACATCGCCACAGCAGAATGGGTATTCTGTTCTACGGGCACTGAGACCCATGTGGTGATTGATGTTAAAAATGCATTGCCCCCCAAGTGACCTAACAGGCCTCAGAATGGGAAGAACCTGAATACTCACATGAAGGATTGGGGAGCTGTAATAGCATAAGGTGTCAGCTGTGTGCCTAAGGCAGGAGAACATATGTTTCATTATCTTAACCCTTTTCGAGCCTTAAATAATCCTGTAAAATATTGGGTGACTGGACACAATTTTGATGAATTTGTGAGAAATAAATGTAAATAATTTTGATGAATTTGTAATAAATTTATTATCTTATTGCTACCCCTCCATAATAAAATTTGCACACAACTGCAGTGACACAAACAGTGACATGAGCAGCCCATTATTGAGGTCCTGTAAATTGTGATGTTAGGCCTCCATGGGTCAGATCCTACTGATGTTTGATTGGATGGAGACTTGGGGGAATTTAAAGGCCAAGTCAAGACCTTGAGCACCTTTTATGACACATTCCTGAACATTTTTGCACTGTAAAATTGAACACTACTCTAATGAAAGATACCACAGCCTGTTGCCAAACACTGTTGCCATAAATGAGTTTTAGAAACAATAGTTAGCTGCTATGCGGGAGGACAAGAAACCCAATGTTTCAAACAAAAAACATTGCACAGATCATCCTTCTGCCTCAGCTTCACATATTGCATCCTCCTGTGTTTTTTTTAGCATCTAAATGATAAAAAATGTGAAGAAAACCCCCATAATTTATCAGATTACCTTTTTCATTGTAGTGTCTTTAAGTGGTGGACAGGGGTCCCTATAGGCACTAGTGTGCAGATACCCAGCTTCTTGCATATAAAGTTGTATTAAATTTTGTCTTCTGATACCTGCAAAACACTATCATCTATTGTGCTACAGTAACGCTTCTGGGAAAGTAGACCTGATGTACTGACTTTAGCTCCTCACATATTCAGGCTCAAGTGTCTAACACTGGTTGTTGGTTTACTGGTTTACAAGTTCGCTGGTTTACACTTGGTTCCTTCTTCCAACACATCTACTTCAAGAACTGACAGCTCCCTTTCTGTCTAATATATCCCGCAACCCTTGACAGGTTCCATTGTCACAAGATAATCAATAGTATTCCCTTCAGATGTCAGTGGTCTCCAAGATACATACATTATATATGTAGTGCTGAACTGCCAACTGCCAGAAAGGGACTTCATTTCCCTTAAAGTCTTAACTGATCCATGTCTGCCACATTATGGCCACGTTTTATTGGCCTCATAAGAGTTTTTCACCTTCCTTTGATTCAACCACAGGTGATCATGATTACCGTTGTGTTTCTCATATTCCCCATAGTTAAAAAAGAAAAATACTAGTGTTATTGTGACTTACACATAGCAATCAACAGTGTATCATGGCACTCAAAATAGGGATTTGCATAGATGAAAGACAGACAGCTAGATGGATAGAAGATAGATAAATAGATAGATACATAGATAGAATATAGATAGATAGACAGATAGATAGATAGATAGGAGATAGACAGACATAATCATAGATAGATAGAATCATATATAGATAGATAGAAGGATAGATAGATAGATAGAGGGATAGTTAGATAGGTAGATGATAGATCGATAGACTTTTAATGAGATAGATAGATTATAGATCAATAGACAGATAAAGGGATATATATATATATATATATATATATATATATATATATATATATATATATATATAGATAGATAGATAATAGATCAATAGGCAGATAGAGGGATATATATATATATATATATATATATATATATATATATATATATATATAGACTGTATATAGATAGATATATAGATAGATAGATAGATAGATAGATAGATGGATATGAGATAGATGGATAACTATAGATGGATAGGAGAACCATGATAAGTCATGGACTTCCATAGCCCCTCATCCCAGATGTGGCCCCCCCAATCCCCACCCTGGATATGCCCCAACCACCGTTACTACAGACCCCACCCTGGATATGCCCCATCATAAGCCATGGACTTCCATAGCCCCCATCCTAGAAGTGCCCCCACAGTCCCCACCCTGGATGTGCCCCATCCATCCTTCCTACAGTCCCCACCCACCATCCCCACAGCCCCAGTCCCTAATGTACACTTGCTTTGGCAAAACTAATTTGTATTTGGTCCTGCCAATAAAGCTTATTTGATTTTATTTGATTTGATTTGATTTGGATAGATGGATAGATAGAGGGATAGATAGATGATAGATCGATAGACAGATAATGAGATGGATAGATAATAAAACAATAAACAGATAGAGGGATATATATATATATATATATAGATAGAGGGATAGATAGATAGATAGATAGATAGATAGATAGATAGATAGATAGATAGATAGAAAGGCAGATAGACAGACAGAAAGATAAATAGATAGCTAGATAGATAATAGATAGATTTGGTGACTTATTGCATGGGTGCATTGTTATTATGAATATTTATTCTATTTTTATTTATTTAGCATGACCATACTTTAGTGCAATTAAATTGATTTATCACATCCCTGCCAAACATCATAAATATGCTTAATTGAAGAGAATGTACTCAGCATGCATGAACACAGATCCAAATGAACAATGTAAACCACAAGAGATTTATGTAATCAAGCACAGCAGTTTATTACACTATATGCTGTATGTGCTGTAAAATCTCGCTGCACATAATAATGCTGTGAATCTGTATTACACTGGCGGATCTTTTATTTTAGATATTATATGGCTTTTCCTCATGTACACTTGTACCCTTGAGCTCATGTGAATGAAGATGCAGTGAGCTCAGGAGTATTTCCTTGTTGAATCTGGGTAAATAGATATTTTTTTCTTGTAATAAATAATTTGGAAAAGACAATGACTTCTTCAACCACATTCAAAATGTTCTTACTAATATTGCGGTGACCTTGTGTTTATGTGCTGCCTTCACACTCGACGATGTGGAATCATGAAGGGTGGCAGGAAAATGGGAGCGGACTCAGCAGAGCCCACACCACAGAAGGCAAATATCGAATATAATATATGGTTGGCATCTGCCTCTTATAGTAGTTATTCGGTGTGCTAACCAATCGCTGCTGTTAACCACTTAATTGCTGCTGTCAATCATTGACAGCAGCAATTAAGTGGTGTGATCTGGCCAGGAGGTTAGTTTAGTTGCAAATCAGCCTACTGGTAACACGATCGCATGTGCCAATGGGTTAGTATGACAGCCAGATGGTCTCCTCTGTGACATCCAGCCTGTGGCACTTTTACCATACTATTGCTATTGCTATATATAGTACAAGTAATCAGATGATTGCAAGTTCATTAATGGGACTATTAAACAAACTAAACCCCCCCCCCTTTTTAAAAAGTAAAATAGTAGAAAACTGAATATATACATATTTGGTACGGCTGTGTATAGAGTGTTTAGATCTATCAGAGTATAAAATAAAATAAATAAAGCAGTAAATGAAAAGAGGGAAAATAATTGCCATGTTTTTTCAGTTCCATCAGTATGACACATAGTGCAATAAGAAGCAATCAAAACTTAGTATGTACTCCAATATTTGGTAACTAAAAAGACCAGCTTGCCATGCATAAAGCAATCCTCCACATAGCTCCAATCATGGTCATATAAATAAGCTACAGTTCTCAGAAAATTAATGCAAAATACTTTTAACAAAATTTGATTTTTTTTAAAGTCAATAAAATTATAAAAAAAAAAAATTATCAGGAGAATCATGTTTCTATGTCATTTTTACTTCTTAGTTACAGTGGAACCTTGCTTAATGAGAACAATCCATTCTGGGACTGTGCTTGTTAACCAAGTTACTCGTTCAGAAAAGCAAGATTTCCCACAGGAAATCATTGCAATGCAGACAATTCGTTCCACAACTTGTTAAATGTCCCATCCTTGTCCCCTATTCTATCATTCCACACATGCACAAAGACACACAAACACACACAAACACGCACAAACTCACACAAACACACACAAACACACACAAACACACATGCACACGCACATATTATATGCTCACCTTACCTTCCGTTCCATCGCCGGTCTCCTGGGACATGCTGTTCTCCGCTACGGGCTGTGTATCGGGTTACCATAACGACGAGGGAGGAACCTCCGCTCCCAGCGCACTGACGTCAAAGGCAGAGCCGCTTGCCTCTGATTGGCCAGCGTGCTGCCTTTGAGTAGCGGTGACAGGAACTTCCTGCTTCGTCGCTATGGATGCCGATGCACAGCCTGGAGTGGAGCGGAGCGGCGTACTACAGGACCCAGGAGGCCGACGATGAAACGGAAGGTACACATATTATATGCTCACCTTACCTTCCATTCCACCGCCGGCCTCATGGTACTTGTAGTTCGCCGAGAGGACGTCGCGATGTACCCGGGAACTACAAGAACCATGAGACCGGCGGTGGAATGGAAGGTAAGGTGAGCATAATACTGTATGTGCGTGCGTGCGTGTGTGTTTGTGTTTGCTTGTGCGTACATGTGTGTGTTTGTGTGAACTGCAAGTGTGGGTCAGAGCGCGGTGGATGTACGGAACCGGAAGGTTGTGCGGTGACAATTTTGCTTGTACAGCAAAGCTTTCTCGTAAACCGGGTTACAAATTTACAGAAAGCTTTGCTTGTTAAGCGAAATTCTCGTTAAGTGGGTTACTCGTTAAGCAAGGTACCACTGTAATGATGTAAGAATAAACCCCACAAATTAATGGAAAAATTGCATTTTGTCACCAATTCCCTTCCTCTATATGATAAAGTTAATGGACTCATTCAAAATTATAATACATTCTGCAAAAAAACAAGTTCTCATATGGCTATGTCAGTGCAAAAGTAAATAAAAAAGTTATGGCTATTTGAAAAAGGAGAATAAAAAGTGAATGTGCACAAAGGAAAATTTTAAGACATAGAAGGACCACAGAAGTTAGCATATAATGCAGGCAACAACTCAGATTTCATGAAAACCAGAGAATGTGGAGTCTTTAGATTTGCCAAGTAGCAGAAACACCCAGACAAACCATAGTTTAAATGTATAAAATATTTTATTAAATAGATGCTGTGGGGTATAACATAAACATATAAATAGAATTTACAAACCAGGAAATAAGACGTGCTGAAGGGGAAGAAACCCCACGTGTCCCGAATAGAAATAGAGGAGAACCAATCTCCAAGGAGATCTGAGAAAAAATTCAGGGGCAAATGCCCGAAAGGTAACCAACGTCCCAACACATGTTTCGCTTAATGTGCTTCGTCGGGGGACAGGTGCGACGAAGCACATTAAGCGAAGCACGTGTTGGGACATCGGTCCCCACGTGTTATCCCGGCCTCATCTTGGTGATCTGACCATTGGTAGGTGCCTTTCTCACGCTACACATAGAGACTTTTTTGCCTTATTGTTAGCAACTTTGCACTGGCTTATAGGCTCTTGGTTACCTTTCGGGCATTTGCCCCTGAATTTTTTCTCAGATCTCCTTGGAGATTGGTTCTCCTCTATTTCTATTCGGGACACGTGGGGTTTCTTCCCCTTCAGCACTTCTTATTTCCTGGTTTGTCAATTTTATTTATATCTTTGTTATATATATATATATGTTATTTCCCTCAGCATCTATTTAATAAAATGTTTTATACATTTCAACTATGGCTTGTCTGGGTGTTTCTGCTACTTGGCAAATCTAAAGACTCCCCATTCTCTGGTTTTCACAAAGGAAAATTGGCTGTGCAGGGATAGAGTTAAACTACTTTACAATATAATGTATTACCTAGAGATAAGTGAATCTATTGATGCATTCGAATTTGAGTAAAGAGTCACAGAAATCACATTTATCCAAAGTGGCTCAGGATTCATTTTTTTCCAACTTCAAGCCACATGTTGCTTGTGTGGCCTAAACATGTTAATATGACCCCTAGTGTTCCTAGGATTCTCTCCAATCGAGCACATCTGGGTCTTAATTGCTCTACAATTGTATAGGGAACTGCCAGCAGCAGATCTTGATGATTTAACAACCTCATTGATAGCAAGCCAAGTGCATGTATTTCTGCATGTGGCACTCATACTTGATACTAGAAAAATCAAGATGTTTTATATAAGGGGTTTTTTTTTCATTTTATCTTATTTGAAAGTCATTCAAGTGAACCTGTGAGGTGCAATATGCACCATAACCATGAGCAGTTCTGGGTGTATATTGCTAATCCCTGCCTAACTGTCCTGTATCTAGTAGCATAGATAAAGGGATTTTTAGAGAAAGTATTTCTAAAGTTTATTTATGATATGTTAATGAGGCCAGCGACTAGTTGCGATGGCGTTAGTTTCCTTGGCTAGTTGGCCCACTTAGCATGGTAGCATGCCACTGTGGGCGTACTAACATGCTAATAATGAATGCACAGAATCAGAGGCATGGTTGTTCTCCCCTTTGCCGCCACTGCTGATTTTCAGCTCAGTGCACATGATGAGAATATCCCAGGACTTCTGGTCACGCTCACTACACCAGCTTGAAGCTGGGACGTTAACACCATAGTATGCATGACTGGAATTTGGGGCTTCTGATCATACGCAGTGGGCTGAAATCCAGCGTCGGGCGCAGTGGCAGTAGAAAGGTGAATGCGACTATGCCTCTGATGCTGCGCATTCATTACCATGTTAGTACACCCACAAGGGCGTGCTTACATGCTAAGGGGGCCAGGGGAAGTAATGCC
This sequence comes from Anomaloglossus baeobatrachus, assembly GCF_048569485.1. Classification (NCBI taxonomy): domain Eukaryota; kingdom Metazoa; phylum Chordata; class Amphibia; order Anura; family Aromobatidae; genus Anomaloglossus; species Anomaloglossus baeobatrachus. The sequence goes on from NC_134356.1 coordinate 354,885,243, forward strand.
CTTGTGAATAGTCCCTAGCCTCATTAACATATGATATGGAATCTTTAGAAACACTTTTTCTAAAGATCTCTTTATCTATGCTAGTGTATACAGGGACAGTTAGGCAGGGATTAGCATTATACACCCAAAACTGTGTCTCAGGAGAGGCGGCCGCAGCCCTATAGGGGGTGCTGGAGCTCCAGGAATCGGGCAGAGCGCCCACAGACAGGAGGGAGTATCAATTATACTTACAGTATCAATTCATATGTACCTGCAAGAAAAAAATACTGGTCTACTAATGTCTCAGAGGATATAAAGTGGCTTATTTCCTAGAAAAAAACAACAGCAGTTCTATACTCAATTACTGACAGATATATACTACCAGAGGCGAGCTATTGTTGCTAATTGCTACCAAATTCCTAATAGCACCTACACTGGTCGTACCAGAGCTCTACCTGCAAGGATAAAATAATCCCGAGTGCCGACGCACATATATATACAGGGAGCAGTGATTAAGATGTCCAAGTCCCACATGCTTCCGTGTTTCAAAGCCTCACTATGCTGCCATATCCACTGTTCCCTGTTCTCTACCTGACACTTTAAATGTGCCACGTGTCTAAAGAATGCCCACCCCTCGGTGCGGAGGTGTAATGCCGTCCAGGCTCCGCCTTTCTTCCCAGCTGGAGGTGCCTAATGAAAAATGCTCAGGGCGGCACTAGTATGACAGGTATCAGTGGAACGCAGAATTGCGTTCCACCGCCAGATTCCTCCTCTCCTTATGTCCGGAAGTGACCTATCATGGAGTGCATCCCATGCAGACAGATATTCCTTCCTCCCCCGGAAATAGTGTATTATGGACCGCATACATGCGTTCCGCCCACAATGCTATGTCATCTTTTCCATCCGGAAGTGACGTATCGTAAGGCACATTCTGCGTTCTATTATTATTTAAAGGACAATACCCTATTTTCCACACACCCAGTATCTATTAATAGGTTTTATATTTGCAGGGATCATGTTTGCATTTATCTAGAAACAAAAATTACTCAAATCCTACGTATTTATTAATCAACAATTATTATTTCTTCTATGTTTTTCTATTTTTTTATTTTTTACCCCCAGAATGCCGCCCCCCTGACATGCCCCCCCTTTGCTACGCCTCTGATTGGAACCCAGCATGAGACAGGAGTGCAAGCAAATGTTACTGAAGACAGGTCCCTCCAAACAACATCATTTAAACACATCTAATTGTGGAACTTATTATGATTATAAGATCTATTGATGAAATGATTTTAAATAAATATGATTAATTGTTACAGTCTTTCATATATTCCTATGTGTTCAACATAGTAGAGAAAAAGGAATCAAAGCAATGGAAAAAATATATAGAAAAATGTATGTGTCCAACTTGTGATCCACCTTTTTCATTGGACTCTATTTTGGTTTTCAATGAACAGCTTTACCTCAGCTAAACTAATGCATTTCAAATACGGCACACTCAGAAACTCTGAAAATGTAAAGCAAGGACAAAAATTGACAATCATGAAAATTTGATATAATGAAACCTACAAAATCACAATTTTCCTTTCATCTAGTTAAAATTGAGATGGATGAGGGTAATATGCTGCGTAATATGATTAACAGATAAATAGTAAATAACTCTAGAAGTCCATATATCTGTAATTTACTGCTCTAGTGGCAATGCTCTTGAATCTTTTCAGCTCATCCCTGTCTTCATGTAACAATATTCTGAACTAAGAAAGATAAACTGTGCCTGACCTTTCCCCTCAGACAATAGAATACTTAGTGTATTTTGCAGGCACTAGTCCAATCAGTCTATTTTTTTAAAAAAAAAATATTTACCCCCTAAATCAGACAGTGTGGTCAAATAAAGGGGTTTGCCAATCTGGGACATTTATGACATATTGATGGATATACCATAAACGTCTCAGGAATCTAGGCCCCACATCATTCTCAAGAAAGGGGCACTGATATATTTTCTTAAAATATTTTTGGCATTGATTACTTATTTTTAGAGATGAGCGAACCTCAGGCTCGAAGCTTGGATTCGGACTCGGAAAATGATGTGAAAATCACGGATGGGCCAAAAGCAAAACACTTCCAGAGGTGGGTGGTTTGTGGGTTTTTTTTTACTCTCTGTGATTAATACATCTCAGAACGCAGAATGTAAGTCAAATTTGAGCCAATCACAAACTTCCCGCAGCGTGCACAATGCAGGGTATCACTCAGACACCAGCACAGCACAATACTCACCACGGGGATCTTCCAAGCCCGAACCTCAAGCCCAAGGTTCGCTCAACTCTACTTATTTTATCAATAATTTGTAAATGGCCCAAGAGGGACAACTGCTTAAACCTATAAGCCATAATAATTCTCATAGTGAATGAGTGTACATTTACAAAAAAGCTTAAACGAGTTGTTGCTTTTATCTTTATTTTACCAAATATATTGTCGATATAAATTTGTGACACTTGCTAAAATCTAAGTATTACAAGTTCTACTCTTGCCATTGTTAGTGATAAACATTGTACATGGGAAAGATGTTTTTCAGTAGGAGGAGGGTGATGGACATGTCCAGTCACCTGCTCCTTCATCAACTGCAATGTTGGGAACAAGAGAACAGTGGAGATGATTGCAAATAAGAAGTTAGCGATTCACAAAAAAGAAAAGGTTGGCACCAAACCTGTAATACCTAAATATGTCATACAATTTATGCCTAGCAGCATATTGGGTGAAGTAAATTAAATTTTCAATAGCAATGGAAATTAATTAGAATTAATTATACATTTTGGCAAAATGTTACATGTTAGATACTATGAAATGTATTTGAGATTAAAAAAAAATCTTCAACGCCACTTAAAATTGGATATCATGGAAGCATGATCAATATGGAGGTGTTATTTCAAGTACTGATTGGTGATGAACGAGCACTACCATGCTCGGGTGCTCAGTACTTGAAACGAGCATTTCAAATGGGTACGACTCTAGCACCTGAGTATAATGGAAGTCAATAGGGAACTCGAGCATTTTTCTGGAAGATGTTCTGGAAAAATGCTTGAGTTAGTACTTGAGTTGTGCCCGTACAAGTACCTGACTTGCTCGTTTTGAGTTACAAACACCCGTACATGGTAGTGCTCTCTCTTCCAGTCTAAAATGAAAAATTAGCACAGCCTCTTCCATGCTGTTGACAAGAGCTGGTGATATCATTCTCCAGTATATGACCTCCCACTCAACTCTACAGAGCCATGGAGAAAAAGAGTACCAGCACACAGAAACCTGGGAAGGCACATATGGCACAAAAACAATTGTTAAGAATTGCAAAACAAATTGATCCGGTTCCATAAGAAAAAGTAAGATCAGGTGTCCACCAGATAGATAGATAGCTAGCTAGATAGATAGATAGATAGATAGGTAGATAGGTAGGGTAAATATTAATTAAATAACAGACAGACTAACATGAGGTATCTCATCTAATACTGTTTAAGAGCTTATGTCAAAATTGATCTTCTCTGAGGCTCAAAGAGCATGTTCACAGTTTTCTTCATTGTAGTGTGAAAATGACACACTCCACCACTGTCAAAGGGCCTCAATATTAAACCATTTCAACGTTCATACAAACCGTGCTCTCAAGAAACCTGGAACAGATTTGACTCAATTTCAATAATAATAGAATTTAAATTAAATATCAGAGTTCTGAGAATTCATCAATTTTCAAAGTGTAAAAAAGTATTTAAATCCAAGTTGTGGTATGTATTAGCAAATTTAGGAATCTCATTTCATAAAATTAGCATCATAGCACTAGTAACCTTCTTTAAACACTTTTACATGAAATGAACAGATAGCTGGATAAGGGATAAATAATGTTTAGCACCTGGCTGCCCTCTGTTACTGAAATAGAAGTGCTCATAAAGAAAAATTATATACTGAGTTATCCTAAGACCACCACAATCATTGGCTATTAACCTAAGGGATCTTTCATTTAGATATTACCTGAAAAAGTAACAATCATTTTAATATGCTGGGAGTTGGCTGAATGAGTAAAAAAGCAAAAATGTCTTCTTCTTTTTTGATTTGTTGTGTATGTTACTTGCAATGTGTAAAAACAGGCATTCTATAGAATACCTAGGCAATGTATACAATGCAGTAAATGGGTTGTCAAAGTATGAAATATATCAGATGTTCATACATTTCCTAGTCATTCTATAGAATAACTAAATGGCAAACAGGTGGAGTGCAGAATACTACAGGGGTGGTCCATCCAAAAGTAGGTGGACAGAGCAGGCAGCAGCAGATCTGTGAAACTGGCTCAGTTGCCCTAAGCATTAGCAACCAATCAGATTCCACCTTTCATTTTCCAAAGAGTCTGTAAGGAATGAAAGTGTAATCTGATTGTTTGCTAAGGGCAACTGAGCTAGTTTCACACATCTCCTGCCTATCCAGCTACTACTTTTGGATGGACCACCCTGTATGCTTTCTGGAATGAAGTAGTGTGCTTACTGTGTCGTAGCAGCAGACTTGAGGTGTATGTGCAAGACTAAGTGAAAAACTAACAAATGCCTTATTTTATGTAATGGCTAACTTTTCCAATCTGGGCATTATATCAGACTTTGCCTGAGCAGTTCCTGTCATTCTTTATAATACCTAGACATTTTATGTAATGGCTAACTTTTCCAATCTGGGCACCTAGACATTTTATGTAATGGCTAACTTTTCCAATCTGGGCACCTAGACATTTTATGTAATGGCTAACTTTTCCAATCTGGGCACCTAGACATTTTATGTAATGGCTAACTTTTCCAATCTGGGCACCTAGACATTTTATGTAATGGCTAACTTTTCCAATCTGGGCACCTAGACATTTTATGTAATGGCTAACTTTTCCAATCTGGGCACCTAGACATTTTATGTAATGGCTAACTTTTCCAATCTGGGCACCTATACATTTTATGTAAAGGCTAACTTTTCCAATATGGGCATTATATCAGGCTTTGCCTGACCAGTTCTTGTCATTCTTTATAACACATAGACATTTTATATAATGGATACATTTTCCAATCTGGGCACCTAGACATTTTATGTAATGGCTAACTTTTCCAAGCTGGGTATTATATCAGACTTTGCCTGAGTAGTTCTTGTCATTCTTTATAATACCAAGACATTTTATGTAATGCCTAGGAAAAGTATAGAACAACGCAGATATTTCATACCTTGCCTGAAAACGACAGGGATTGTATACATTGCCTAGGTAGTCTATAAAATGTCGGGTTTTCATACATTGCCTGTAACATATATAAGATACAAAAAATACCTCTGTGGTCTGACAGTCAGAAGAATTATGGTGTGAACGGTGTCTTAGCATTGTCCATTTAAAAGATGCCTATTCCCAGAATAGAACAGAGAACAAAAGGCATCGAGCAAGATAAAAATGGTGCTTATTTCATAAAACTGGTAAAATGATGTTTCTCATAAGCTTATTACCGAGTAGAAATAAAGCAGAGCTAGATCTATAACTGAGATCCTGGCTGAAAATATCATGCTTCATATACCACATGATTGAAGCATCTTCTCCTGCCTGGAGCACAAACCACCTCTACAACTTTTTTTGTCATTTATGCATATTACAGCTCCATAATAAAAGTGTATTTTACCTGTAGACAAACTAAGCCCTAATGTTTCTGTGCGTAAGTGCATTGGTGAATACAATGAAACCCCTACAATAGAGCCATAATAGCATGTGAATGACTCAAAAATATCTTAATGGGGTTCTCTCAGGATAAAATCAGTATTCAAATCAAGAACAGGCGCTTGGTACATCATGGCGGGACTGATCATTTAAGTGCATGTTCCCATGTATTTGTTTTCCATCTCTCTCCACCCTTGTATGACTCTATAAATCCAGAGCTGACAATCAAAGAATAGGGTGAGAGCGGTGGAGACAAAGGGAAAACAAGCAGGTTAGAAGGTGCACAGAAATGTGTGGCCTCACCATGATACACTGAGCACCTGTACTTGAGTTGAACAGTCATTCTGTGCTGATAGATGCCATTTAAGTTTAAAGATTTTATTAGTTACTTATCTAAAAAGCCATGGATACACTGGGTCTATTATTATTGCAGCATGTATCCAGAATACAGATAAATATTAGGGATGAGCGAGCACTACCATGCTCAGGTACTTGGTACTCATAACTAGTGATGAGCGAGCACTACCATGGTCAAGTGGCTTGGTACTCGGTGTGACGACATGGACTCTCATGGGTTAAAGTTTCTTAAAATCCAGCCAGACAGCATGATAGATTGTCTATAGACGGGGGAGAAGTCCCTCATTGTTTTTACAAGACTCTTGATGACTCAATGTAATTGTGTTGGCCACTGAAAGCTAGACGTATTGTTCTCCAGACATTTCCAGTAACCATTGTATTGTAGTTGTGTATTGATAATGTAATTACCTTAGTAGCCATTGTCTAGTCAGTGACTCCCAGTTTACATGTACACCCTCAGCCTTTCTAAGCACATCATTTAAATGAGCATTGTCCATGCAGCTTGAAATTCCTCCAATGGGAGAAGTAATCTTGTACAACCAATCGATGAGGACGCAGTGTATCCAAGGGGAAGGGTGTGGCTATAAAAAGGACTTCTTTAAGCCACCAGTGGTTGTTGATGGTTGATGGATTCAGTCTAAGCTCTTTGGAGCTGACTGGAGGATCAGGACATCTTATGGCTTCAATCTAGGGACTCCGGATCCGGTTGGAGACCATATCCACAGCCTAGGGATTTCGACTCCGGCTGCCAGGATTGTAACATCAAACCAGGACTACCTAAGGAGGACACGCAGGTTGGGACAGTTCAGTCACCTGTTACAGACTTTGTAGACCTCAGACAGCTTGGAACCTGTGAGGCATGGACATTCTAAATCCCTGGTGAGCCAGCGGAAGGGTGAGACTCTGTTGCCTGTTACATTTGTGTGTTTTGCTGGTTATGTGTTATGTGCCGTTAATTGTTTGGGGATCCAATAAAGTCTAATTATTGCGGTTCTCTCACCCTGTGTTGTCTGAGTAGTGTTACGCCCACGGTTAGGGAGGCCGGCGTTCAGTTGGGATGAGCCCTGAGCCACGCTGTCTTTCTAAAGGCGGCGGGTTTTAGTGGACGAGAGCGCCCACTGAGCCCCGTGTCTCCACAATTGGTGGCAGCGGTGGGATACTACTCAGCCTGGTTTACCCAGGGGAGCTGCAGTGGACTGGTGTTTTCGGACACCGTCCAGGGCTCAACAATCAGGGAGGCACATAAGCATACTCAGCAGGCCATAGGGGAGGCATTCAGGTTTCGGACGCTGCCATGTCCAACCCCACCAGCTCAGCCATGGGACAAGGACAAGAGAGGAGATACGACCGCTGCAGTAAATTGATGCTACAGGATCTGTGCCAGAGGTGAAAGATTATCTACTGGAACGCTGAGACTCGGTCAGACTTGATCCAGAAATTAGTCCGTTGGGATGCCCAGAATGATGCAGAGGACTATGAGGATCCCGCCGATATTGACCCACAGGATTTAAACTATGTGCCACATCATGGATCCAGTGACAATCGGGAATCAACTTTGTCCAAAATGGCCCAAGCCACAGCGTTGTTGGAAGCATTGGGGCCTAGATCCTCAAGAGAAGAGAGGGCTTATGTTCTGGAATATGTTTATGGGATTCCAGCTGCCGTACTGCTAGCACCAGCCACTCGAGAAGGATGGTCCCGCTACCCAGCAGAAGCTGCACCAAAACAAAGGACTACAAACAGGGCCTGTGACTCGCCCAATCTATGGCGCTGTTATACATGTGGGCGCAATGGACATATAGATAAAGATTGTCTCCAAAACCGAGGCCGCATGCTTGGAGCCCATCTGCCACTCCAACCAGTCAACATATGCCGAGATGAACCAACGAGACCGGAGGAATGCTACTCCCAAGAAACACCAATAGCTGAGGAAGTGGTTTATCCAGTCCACACCCTACGGCAGGCCGGACACCGTACACCAGCCAACCTCCATCCCCACATCCAGACGGTCAAGGTCGGTGATATACAGGCTCAGGGACTTCGAGACATTGGATCTTCCATCACTCTGGTAAGCCCAGTTATTGTTTCCCCAGAAGACCCTTTACCAGATTCCCAATTATCCATCTCCCTGGCTGAGGGCCAACGCTCAGACGTCCCTCTGGCATGTGTGCAGTTGGACCTAAAAACCGACCAGGGAGAGGTCGAGGTGGAGCTTGAGGACAGCCTCCCCACACCTGGTATTTTGGGGACCAACCAGGAAGTGATCGATGTGGGGATTGTGAACAGCCTGCCCATACCTGTCATTGTGGAGACTGACCAGAGCAAGGCTGATGTGGAGCTTATGGACACCATCCCCACACCAGTTATTTCGGGAAAGGACCAGGGAGAGGTTGATGTGAGACTTGTGAACAGTCTCCCCACACCTGTCATTGTGGAGACTAATCAGAGCAAGGCTGATGTGGAGCTTATGGACACCGTCCCCACACCACTTATTTCGGGAAAGGACCAGGGAGAGGTTGATGTGAGACTTGTGAACAGCCTCCCCACACCTGTCATTGTGGAGACTAATCAGAGCAAGGCTGATGTGGAGCTTATGGACACCGTCCCCACACCAGTTACTTTGGGGTCTGACCAGGAAGAGGTCCATATGGAGTTTATGGACAGCCTCCCCACACCTGTTGTTTCGGGGACTAGCCAGGAGGAAGTTGAAGTGGGGTTCATAGATGGCCCCACCAAGCCTGTTGTTTTAGATACCACTCAAAGGGAAGGGAAAGTGGGGCTTGTGAATTACCTGCTCACACCAGTCAATTTGGAGAATGACCTAGGACAAGGACTATCCAGTCAATTTGAAGCAGCCGTCACTCACCTCCAAGCCAAGCAGGACCCTGATGTGGATCTTTCTAACATCTTTTCCAGAGATGGTTTGCATTCCCGGTCTCCATCATCCACTTCTGAGCCAAGAACCGTGAGTAAGCCTAACCACACTGTGGCTGTTGACTGGGGGAGGATTGATAGTGGGAGATTTGTGCAGGCCCAACTCATGGACCCCACCTTAGTGCTTGTCCACAATATGGCTGCTCAACTTGGGGGAGGTAATCAGGGGGAGGTGTATAGATGCAAGCCTCTGTTGCTGACCTCACCATTAAAAAGGACAATGCCGTCAAGAGGAGAAGGATGATCGGAAGCCTATCATGTCTGGCTAATATTAAGAAGGGGGAGGAATGTGACGACATGGACTCTCATGGGTTAAAGTTTCTTAAAATCCAGCCAGACAGCATGATAGATTGTCTATAGACGGGGGAGAAGTCCCTCATTGTTTTTACAAGACTCTTGTTGACTCAATGTAATTGTGTTGGCCACTGAAAGCTAGACGTATTGTTCTCCAGACATTTCCAGTAACCATTGTATTGTAGTTGTGTATTGATAATGTAATTACCTTAGTAGCCATTGTCTAGTCAGTGACTCCCAGTTTACATGTACACCCTCAGCCTTTCTAAGCACATGATTTAAATGAGCATTGTCCATGCAGCTTGAAATTCCTCCAATGGGAGAAGCAATCTTGTCCAACCAATCGATGAGGATGCAGTGTATCCAAGGGGAAGGGTGTGGCTATAAAAAGGACTTCTTTAAGCCACCAGTGGTTGTTGATGGTTGATGGATTCAGTCTAAGCTCTTTGGAGCTGACTGGAGGATCAGGACATCTTATGGCTTCAATCTAGGGACTCCGGATCCGGTTGGAGACCATATCCACAGCCTAGGGATTTCGACTCCGGCTGCCAGGATTGTAACATCAAACCAGGACTACCTAAGGAGGACACGCAGGTTGGGACAGTTCAGTCACCTGTTACAGACTTTGTAGACCTCAGACAGCTTGGAACCTGTGAGGCATGGACATTCTAAATTCCTGGTGAGCCAGCGGAAGGGTGAGACTCTGTTGCCTGTTACATTTGTGTGTTTTGCTGGTCATGTGTTATGTGCCGTTAATTGTTTGGGGATCCAATAAAGTCTAATTATTGTGGTTCCCTCACCCTGTGTTGTCTGAGTAGTGTTACGCCCACGGTTAGGGAGGCCGGCGTTCAGTTGGGATGAGCCCTGAGCCACGCTGTCTTTCTAAAGGCGGCGGGTTTTAGTGGACGAGAGCGCCCACTGAGCCCCGTGTCTCCACACTCGGAACTAGTGATGAGCAAGCACTACCAAGCTTGGGTGCTTGATAGTCGTGGCTAGTGATAGGTGAGCATTACAATGCTCAGGTGCTCGGTACTCATAATCATTAGAAGGAAAAACAGGGAGGGAAACAAATCCAGCACTGTTGTCTTTAAAAATCTTGAAGTTTATTTGGGTCACATTAAAAAAATATTAATGGATAAACAAAATTTCTCCATATGCCTTTCCACACCTTACGCGTTTCAGAGAAAAAACGCCTTAATCATAGGCAACATTATTATGGTATTTGTCTATGATTAAGGAGTTTTTTCTCTGAAACGCGTAAGGCGTGGAACGGCATATGGAGAGATTTTGTTTATCCATTAATATTTTTTGAATGTGACCCAAATAAACTTCAAGATTTTTAAAGACAACAGTGCTGGATTTGTTTCCCTCCCTGTTTTTCCTTCTAATGATTATGTCAGCTATGGATGCCAACCACGGATGCCGTGCACCAACCCAAATGGATTTCTATCTAGAGGAATGGTGAGCTGGAACTTGTTTTTGCTTATTTTTGCTCGGTACTCATAACTAGTGACGAGCAAGCACTACCATGCTCATGTGCTCGGAACTCAGAACTAGTGATAAGTGAGCACTACCATGCTCAGGTGCTCGGCACTCATAATTAGTGATGAGCAAGCACTACCATGCTCGGGTGCTTGGTAGTCTTAGCTAGTAATAAGTGAGCACTACCATGCTCAGGTGCTCAGTACTTGTACTTAGTGATGAGTAAGCATTGCCATGTTTGGGTGCTCGGTACTCGTAACTAGTGATAAGTGAGCACTACCATGCTCTTGTGCTCGGTACTCGTACCTAGTGATGAATGAGCATTACCATGTTTGGGTGTTTGGTACTTGCAACTAGTGATAAGTGAGCACTACCCTGCTCCGGTGCTCAGTACTCATAACTAGTGATGAGCAAGCACTACCATGCTCAGGTGCGCAGTACTCGTTAAGAGCGGTTGGACACTTGGACGGACATGACAAGAGTACTTGAGTATAATTAAAGTCAATGAGAAACTCAAGCATTTTTCTGGAAAATTATCCATAAAAATGTTCCGAGTTCCTCATTGACTTCCATTATACTCAGGAACTCAAGTTGCACCCATCTGAGCATCCAACTGCTCGTTATGAGTACTGATCTCCTGAGCATGGCAGAGCTCGCTCATCACTATTATAAACCTTTAAAATGTCTCATTTACCAGATTTGTTTATTCCATACCTTGTAGCTGTGTAATTTCATATGTTAGTAGACACTCAAGCATTGACACGGGTTGAAATAGTAAAAGTATGGTTCCTCGATAATAAATAAGGGAATCCAGCAATCCCACAAACAGATTATGTCAATTTAAAGTTGTTACATTTAGTTAATAAAGATGTGCATTCACTGGTACAGCTATTTGCTTTCAGAATATTATAGTACACAATTTTGTCCATTTATGACATAAAACAATATTATGAATAAAATAAGAATACAAACCGCGAATGGAACAATTTAGTATTTGATGAAAATGTGTACTAAAAGTTACATGTTTATTTTTTAAAAAATGAGCTTTAGCAATAATGGATCATTTTAGAAATGATGTTCCATCCATGTCATTTTTTTCTTATTTTTATAGAATAAATTCTCGTAACTGTAAAAATACAAGTTTATGTAGAAGAGGGTTAGAACAGCAGAGATTCACCAGGCAGGATTAAATCAGTGAACACTCCATTAACTGACACAGGAATGGTCATTATTTTCTCTGTGGTAACTCAGTGTTAACTAATAAGGGTGTACAAAAATAGCTTTTCTAACAGATCATTAGAATTTGGTTAATGGGGCATAGCCTATATGTGTGCTGACTGCTTAATAAATGCACGCACTACCCGTTTAAGACTGCAACCTACTTAAGAAAGCTTTAAGGCTCTTTTATCTTCTTCTTGCTTTCTTGTCTTAGGTGGGCTTTGCACACTACGACATCACAGGCCGATGCTGCGATGTCGAGTGCGATAGTCCCCGCCCCCGTCGCAGCAGCGATATGTGGTGATAGCTGGCGTAGCGAAAGTTATCGCTACGCCAGCTTCACACACACACTCACCTGCCATGCGACGTCCCTGTGGCCGGGGGCGGGTCGTGCGGCGTCACTGCGACGTCACACGGTAGGCGGCCAATCAGAGCGGAGGGGCGGAGATGAGCAGGATGTAAACATCCTGCCCACCTCCTTCCTTCCGCATATCCTACGGAAGCCGCAGTGACGCCGGTAGGAGATGTTCCTCGCTCCTGCGACTTCACACACAGCGATGTGTGCTGCCGCAGGAGCGAGGAACAACATCGGACCATTGCGTCAGCGTAATTATGAATTACGCCGATGCTGTACCGATGATACGATTACGACGCTTTTGCGCTCGTTAATCGTATCATCCAGGCTTTACACATGCGATGTCGCATGCGATGCCGGATGTGCGTCACTTTCAATTTGACCCCACCGACATCGCACCTGCGATGTCGCAGTGTGCAAAGTGCCCCTTAAGCTATATGATCATATATGTATATGGCATTATAAAATTGAATAAATTAATATCAGATGGATTTTCCAACCAGTAATATGTTAAAACATCTGAAGAGAAAGACTGATTTGTTTTATTTCAGTATACTAAAATGATTGTTGCACGCTCCTCATCATATGTATGGCACGTTCCCATTCCCCTACAAAATATTACTCTTGGATTTAGTAAATTATGCAGTAATCCATATTATTTCTGCTGCTTGGTTATAATAGCATACACAAAGGCGCGTTCGGTATTCTGCCAGATTTACTGTAAAAAGAAAATGATAACTGTTTAACAATTTTAATATGAATTATATCTGAACTTTATTCTGTTGGAGAGGAAAATTGGGTCACATTAGATAATATTGTAATATGTTGTATCTCAAACTTAGCAGTGAAGATAATCTTCCAATCTGAGAAATACTAGGCTATGGCCCCTTTCACATGTCAAATTCGAGAGATGAGGCTCTTTGTGTGCCGTATGGTAAAAAGATAAGTCAATGGCTGTACAACTGAGGCATGAAAAATCCCCCAATATTTCTGAAGGGAAGGGTTCTCCTGTCTCTAGTATTGCAATCTGATCTACTTTTGATCTGAAAACACGTATGAGAGAATGGGAGAATAAATTGCTGACATACTGTGTAAAAGGGATCTTAGTACCCTAAAGAAGCACTTCAATTACATATTTTTTTATTAAATATGTGTATATATACATGTAGTGTAGAATGATTGTATTAATAGACTCACCTACCGCTTCTATCTCCAGTGACGTTCTGCTCCTCTTCTTAGTGACGTCACCACAACAGCGAAGATCTGGCTCACTCTATGCTCTAAGTGTGAGCCGGAACTGTCTTTTAGGAAGAACGCCTATAAAGCTTACATAGACTTACATTGTAAAAGTCACTTCCAGGTCATGCAGAGAAGAGTGGGACCTGGAGATTCTACAGAATGGGGTTGTCACTGAGAAGAGGAACAGAATGGCATTGGACACTGGAGAACGGGTAGTGGGTGAGTATATTAATACATTGAAACTACAGTACATGCATATATACACATATTTAATAAAAAAAAAGATAGATGGGAATGCTTCTGTAAATTAAAATTAAGAACCAGTCAATGCTATACAACTATAGACGCTAACTGGAAAAAAAAAGAAAAAAGGAGCTCACTGACTGGATGACTAATATGACACGCTGAAGCATGGCTCTGGGTATGGGTGCAGTCATTTGGCTTGTGGTGTAAGCGAGACATTAGGCAATATTGAATTCAGCACATTTTTCCAGGTGATAAGGTAAAATATTTTGTGCTTTATTATAAATCCATTAAAGTCTATTCATTAAAAACATAAGACAAAGTACATGGTTATCATGAATTCTGTCTCATGTTGTTAATGGGTACATTTTTTTAATGAATTTATAATAAAGCACACAATATTTTACCCTTTTACCTAGATGGAAGTGGTGAATTTAATTTTTCTGCTATGGTGGATAACTACCTGCCTGTTGTGCCTGCCGCTCTGTGCCAGAGACTCAGCTGCTTGGGCAGATATCAAGACAACAGAACGGCGCCTTTTTTTTACACTTTGCTCTGTTGACGGGGCATGACTACTGACATCATTCTGATGGACAGCCAGTTTCCCGTTATCTAACTGGGAAAGTCAACTGTCAAACAGCATAATGTCAGCAGTCCTGCTACATCAACAGAGCAAAGTGGAAAAGAAGGCGCCTACACAAGCAGCTGAGTCGCCAGTAGAAAAATGGCGCCAAGCACAACAGGCAGGTAGTTATCCATTACCTGCCTGTTAGTGCTTAGGTCCATATTTTATTTTTACAAAGTCCCAGATATCCCACTTAAGTGAAACTTTGCAGCAAGTTATCAAATAGACGATGAGTGTCAGCTAAGGAAAAGTGTAAACGGCGAGCAGAAAACTTTTAGGGGTACTTTGCACGCTGCGACATCGCTAGCCGATTGTAGCGATGCCGAGCACGATAGTCCCCGCCCCGTCGCACATGCAATCTCTTGTGATAGCTGCCATAGCGAACATTATCGCTATGGCAGCTTCACACATAATTACCTGCCCTGTGACGTCGCTCTGGCCGGCGACCCGCCTCCTTCCTAAGGGGGCAGGTCGTGTGGCGTCACACTGACGTCACACGGCAGGTGGCCAATAGAAGCAGAGGGGCAGAGATGAGTGGGACATAAACATCCCGCCCACCTCCTTCCTTCCTCATTGCAGGCGGGAAGCAGGTAAGGAGATGTCCCTCGCTCCTGTGGATTCATACATAGCGATGTGTGCTGCCGCAGGAACGAGGAACAACATTGTACCTGTCGCTGCAGCGAAATTATGGAAATGACCGACACTACACAGATCACCGATTTACGATGCTTTTGCGATCGTTTATCGGTGCTTCTAGGCTTTACACGTTGTGACGTCGTTACTGGCGCCGGATGTGCGTCACTTTCGATTTGACCCTGACGAGATCGCAGTAGCGATGTCACAACATGCAAAGTACCCCTTACAGATGAAACTTGTTTAAATCATAAAGTTTAAGCACTTCAAAGAGGAGCTGTCAGCTGTCAACATGTCTGTTTTGTTTTAGTAAATATTTGTATTTCTTGTATAATAACTGTGCAGAGGTCTCTATTATTCCTCGTGAAAATGTGTAAATATTATTCACAAATGGAAATTTTAATTTCAACTGTCAAAAATATGTATCCCTATATATTCAGCAAACTTTGGAAAACATCAGCATGTGTAGGAACATGCCCCCTGGACAATGGGAATACTACCAGCTACTTATCAATTTATTCATGTATTTACCAAGAAGAATGAAAGAGGAATAACACAATATAGAGTTCAAAGAAGAGGCTTGAACATATTCTTATTTATTTATTTAAACACCACTTTTCAATGGGGTTTCCCATCTTGTATCTTCAGGAGTGCTCCCTTGCCTCCCGCATTCCTGCTTGCCAGTGAAAATGCACCCCTGATGATTGACAGTGTTTTGAGACAATGGTCCAAACTTTGTGCTCCTTAATGCTGCGAGCAGAGGCAGCTTTACCTCTGTGGTATTGGAGCAGCACAAGGGCACTGAAACGTGTCAGATGTAAGGGGTTTGGAGCAGTGTTTGCAAGCTGTATTGCAAAGAGCTTGTAAGACCTGCACGCTTCTCTAAGACTGCAGCAGTGGACGTTAAACTAGGCAACAAGCAGTGAATTCTAAAATGAAAAATCCCTCCATTCTTGAGCACAAATGAGGCATTGTAGCAAGTAGTAAACTGTGAATTTGCTTTGTTTTATAAGCATTTTACACTTATATCCATATACAAGATAAGATAAACACTTAAACTGCTGTCTCTTCTTCTACACAACTAATTTCTATATCGGCAGCCGAATATTAGCATTGTATGAACTATTTAAGCACTTTAAAGCATGATTTAATAATAGTTTGTTAGAAAAAGTATGTGATATTTAAATAATGAAATAACTGAAATTTTTCTATATGTAGAAAATTTCAAAAACCAGCGCTGGATAGTAAGATTAATGAATTTTTTAATACTAACCGCAAATTTTTACAAGAGTCAAACAAAAAACAAGGTATACATACAATCAATAAGAAGCATAATCAAAATTATTAATTATGATTTGTAAAAATGATTGCCACCGGCCGGGGCTCCACGAGTATTCATTTTTACAAATCATAATTAATAATTTTGATTATGCTTCTTATTGATTGTATGTATACCTTGTTTTTTGTTTGACTCTTGTAAAAATTTGCGGTTAGTATTAAAAAATTCATTAATCTTACTATCCAGCGCTGGTTTTTGAAATTTTCTACATATAGAAAAATGTCAGTTATTTCATTGTTTATATCCAGGCAATTTGTGGGGTTTTTTTGCCTATAAACCAGCAGCAGGATTTAAAGTAAGTCTGAATCAAGCGCTCACCTTTGTCTTAGGACATTTTTTCAACTCATATTTAAATAATGGAAGTGTCAAGTCAAGAAGAAAACTAGAAAAGTCAATCAAAAGTGATAGTAATGAAGCCCAATACTGCAGAATTTTTTAAAATAATAATAATAATAATAATAATAATAATAATTAGAAGAATAAGCAATAATAATTAGTTTTTGAGTTTCTATGATATTAAAGTAATTTCCAATTGTTCTGCCGGAAAAAAAAGGCTTAACAAATTATGCATTAGATGCTATACCTGCTATTCTCCACCAGATGGAGCACCTCTATTTTCTGAAGTTTATACTATTGACCAAGGGACAGTAAAAATAATTAAATGCATAAAACAGCCATTTGTGTAATGTTTTAGGGATATTCCCATCTCCACAAACCTATCCCAATATGTACTAAGCATGTAAGCAATAATTTTAGTAAATACCTCCAATTAAAAATGTAGTATTGTTCTCCAGATATAGCCATGTGTCTTACCTCATGTACAAGGCATTGCACCTTACGTAACCATGGATACCAAGGCTGCAATGCCCTGCACATGAGGTAAGATACTTGGCTATATCTGGAGAACTATACTACATTTCTATTTGGAGTTATTTGCTAATATTATTATTACACCTACTACATATTGGGATAAAATATTAGAAATGAGAATAGCCCTTTTAGCCAAAATACAACAACAAATCTTTATAGATAAAGGAAAAAGTAAGGTACACAGATCAAATTCACATACTGTAAGCATTAAAAAAATACAAAATATGGCTTCAAAGGGTTATGTCAATAGATGGTAACTGACAGAAATGGTCATGTGGGCATTCAACTATTTTAGAACATGAAACTATAAAAAGAAAACCTGTCAATCATCATTCTCTGTGCAAATCATCATTCATGTGTTACCTGCTTGGCATTCCTGACTCTTTCTTGAGTCACTGAAATGAGGAAGATAGGCAGGATTCCTACACACTTTACTGCTTACGTGACTAAGTGTTTCAGTGGATGGCAGCAGTGTGTAAGCCTTTAATCTCACCACCGCAAGGAAGTTAAGATCTTTAAAAATAATATTCTCTAATAATGTCCCTAACGTCAATTGCTCCATCTCCCTGTGAATTTCCGATGTGACAAATCAGTTTCTGCCAACTCTTCTTGCACCTAATACATTGTTAACTCTTTAAGGATATCATCCAAGTGTTTCCAGTAGCACTCATATATAATACAATCTTGTGCTTTTACCTCCAAGGAGCACAATACAGGAGTAAAATAATAGGAATTGGATTTCTAATACAGATCAAACCCTAAGGCTATATTCACAAGTGGTAGATTTGTTATAAAAAATTCTGCACTGAAAACAGGTTCATTTATCTGAACTGGCTTTTTTTGAATGAAGAAAATTGATTTCTACAAGCTATATTTAGATAAATAGGGCAATCACAGGCATATCTGCAACAAATGTGACACAACTGAATATACCCCAACAGGTCATTGATGTATTATCCTAGACATACCAGACAAGACTAATAATGGGCTTCAGTCCTTCATAATATTGATGGCTTAACAACTAAACTGGACTTTAGAGAAACAGTGTAGAAATATTAATGGTGCTGTACCTGCTGAAGATAAAGCGGGTCCCAATGGTTGGAGAATATATTAATGTGTTATGGGACCATATCACACATTGATGTCATACCACGCGAATAATAACTAATGATCCGCAAGCACCAAAATGCTTGGGTGCTCGGTACTCGATGTGAGCAGGTCAGACACTGTGAAAGGGCTCAACTCAAGTAATGAGTATAATGGAAGTCAATGATTGGGCAGTTTGGCTCTCCACCCACATACAGCCAGTCTTAAACAGCATTTCCAGGTAGAGGAGGGACAGGTTTTTTCTTTTTTTTTCTTGACACACTACATCCAAAAATATTACTTTTATTCCCCAGGAGAGCCATTCAGTGACTGAAAATATCTCGCACTAGGGTTCCAGCTCCCATTATTTAGTGAAGATAGCCATCTCTTTGTGTTCTTGTTTCATGGACTCTGCTCCTCACCACTGCCCCATGCTGCAGGCATGCACTGCTCCCCATAAGTACACCTGATCCCCTGGGTACAACGAACGTCCTTCACATATGAAACTAATGGGTGGACTAAGGGTGGCTTTACATGCTGTAACATCGCTATCCGATGCTAGCGATGGCGAGCGTGATAGTATCCGCCCCTATCGTTATGCCGATATATGAAGATCGCTGCCATAGCGAACATTATCGCTACGGCAGCGTCACACGTACTTACCTACTCGGCAACGTCACTGTGACCGGTGAACCGCTTCCTTTCTAAGGGGGCGGTTCGCTCGGCGTCACAGCGACGTCACTAAGCAGCCGCCCAATCAAAGCGGAGGGGCGGAGATGAGCGGGACGAACATCCCGCCCACCTTCTTTCTTCCTCATTGCTGGTGTGTGGCAGGTAAGGAGAGGTTCCTCGTTCCTGCGTCGTCACACGTAGCGATGTGTGCTACCGCAGGGACAAGCTTCAACTTCGCCCAAGCGACAGAAGCAATAATTGGGAGAGGACCCCCATGTCAACGAGGAGCGATTTTGGATGTTTTTGCAACGATCCAAAATCGCTCCTAGGAGTCACACATAACGAGATCGCTACAGCGGCCGAATGTGCGTCACAAAATCTGTGACCCCAACGAGATCGCTGTAGTGATCTCGTAGCGTGTAAAGCCCGCTTAACAATATTAGGAATTTTCCTGGATCTGACTGCTTGTGATCAGCTTCCCAAAGTTGAACTATTTACCTATATTTCCATCAGGACCAGATCCCAATTGAATCATCTTTATTCTAGCCTATCAGGATACATTGATTCGATCAAGGACCGCATCTAGGCTATTTTTTGGATTAAGGGGACTGATAGGAAAACCTCAAACCCTTATTAAAATGAACATTTTTAATTTATATTATTAAAATAATCCCACAAACACATAAACAGATAATGACCGGAGTCAGGTTACCCCTAATGTACAACACAATGCAATCCTATTTTTACTTTCTTTGTGTGCCAAAGTTTCTTCTACCAGATTGACTTAATTTTACTTCTGAGCACCACCAGTTAGTGAGCCAGGCTTACTCTAATCTTGTTTCATGAATGACAAATACTCGGCCAAGCACCCTGAGTACCCCAGCACCCCGATGCTTGATCGAGTAATGAGCAGTGGCAAGCAGAATTGCTTATTTCTAGTAATCATTACTATCAAAGTGTTACCTTCAGATAATATGGTTTTGACTCTCATACAAACTCAAGTAATGAGCACAGTAATAGCTACCAAGTATTGGGGTGCTCCTTATGCCATTCATTGGGGAACACAGAAATAGAATTTAGATTTAAAGCTAAAACAAAGTGAAGAAGTTTTAAAGTTGGGTAAGATTATTACAACTATGTGCCTCCTTTACCTCTAACTGTACTATCTTTATATCGCTGATCTTAGATAGCTATTTCATGATGAATCAATCTTTCAGTGCTTGATGGCTGCACACAAAAGGAAGATGACAAGTCTTCCTTAGCTGGAATAAATAAGTACAGCTTTTTAATACCTTAGGTCACTTGTGGCATTTTTAACTATTCAGCATTGTTTGCATATTCTTAATTGTTTATCCCTATACACTACATTTGTTCTCCTTGGATAAAGGCACCACATTCATTACATTTACTAATTATTTCTTACTTTTATAATACAAACAATAAATAGTATAATTGTTCTCGAAAATAAATAGCATTAAAATGTTGGAATAGCAATAGACCTATTCTATGTACTCAGCTGAATATATTGCTTTCAAAACCTTACTATAGAAAATTAATGCTAAATAAGCAAATCTTTTTCTCATTGAATTGCAGAATACATATTTGTATGATACATAGTGATATAGAATCTATTCCAAATGTGTAGGAATGCATTAGTGGATTGTGGTTTCTCTATAGTTCCAGGATATTCTGTATAGCAATCACTACTAATATGATGCTGGGTCCATTAACAAGCCTTGGCATAACTTATAAAGAAGTAGAAAGTATATTTTCAAGGCATCTTTCCCACTTACTAAATAATCATACTGCATTTGGCTATATGTAATTGCATTAATATGGATAAGTTAAAGATCAAGCTAAAAACAAATGCAGTTTGTCAAAACAAATACTCAGTCTACGACTTTCAGAAAGTAAACAGGAATATCCAATTAAAAAAACTCATAGGCTTGATGCAAGGAGCTCAGGGACGTTACCATCATTAAATATTTTAGTTCCACTCGTTTGTGCTATAGTTGGTGAGTGGTGTTGCCATGTTGGTGCTTAAGAAGGAATAATATATTTGTGTTGCATAAAGCTGCTCATTAGAAGGTAAGAGAATTGATTTGTATACAGCAGGTATGGACGTAAAAGGTTATAGAAACATCATATGTACCTTTTATTAATACAAAATCCTGCAGACTCACTAATGAATATACACTATATGAATGAAAGGCTCGTCATTAATCATTGAATGCGAGGGCTTTCATTCAGTGCCATTGTCACAGCTGTATACAATCCATGCAGTCTGCCTAAACCAACATTTGTAAAAGAATGGGTCATAATAAAGAGCTCACTGAAGTCGAGGTGGTACTGTAATAGGAGCCACCGTTGTAACAAGTCAGTTCATCAAACGTCTTCTCAGCAAAATATTTCACAATCAGTTTTAAGTAGTTTTATTGAAAAGTGTAAGTATTTAGCAGCCAGGGCAACTCAGGCAATCATGGGTGGAGTGACCTACAACTCAGCTTTAGAGGGCAAACTATGGGTTAAAAGCAGAGAAAACTTCTCAGTGCTTGGGGTCAAGAGTTTAAGGGGAGGTAATTTAGTGGTGAGTGTGGTTATTAGTTATAGGGGAATATATAAGGGGTGACTTGCAATTGGCAGGGAGGCACCACTGCTGAAGGTCCCACTCTTCTTCCTCCCTGATGAACGGGTGTGTACAGAGTTGGTTTTTTTTAAATTTGGTGGGTGGAGTGAAGTGTTATAGAGTCATTTCAGCGTGGCGGGGAAAGGGGGTTCTTGAAGTTGGTGGCAAACTTGTGGTTGGGTGGGTGATACATCTGGTGGATGTAACCTCCCATTTTTGGATCGGATCTTAATAAAATTTCCTGGCAGATTTACGGCTCTTCAGAGTGGGGTCTCTGGGAATTGGTGTTTTGGTTATGTTTTTCCAGCAATAGTGGTGCCCTCGAACCTGTGTTGTGGCTGGGGGCAATGCTGTATGGTTTCCTGTTATTAATAGCTTCTGCTGGGTTTTGGAGCTCCAAGAACCTCCTCCCCTCTCCATGTTAATTTTTGTATGTTTATTATAATAAAGGCCAATTTGGCCATATTTAATTTAAAATAGTTGTCTGTCATTTATGAGGAATTGAGTGGGAATGGACATCTAAGGGTGTGGATGGAGGTGAACCCTCTACAATACTGCAGTCAAGTAACCCTGTAGAGTCAATAATTGCTGAGACCCAAACATCCTGCGTCATTAGGACAAAAACAATGCACTAGGAGCTTCATGACAAAAGTTTCCATGACTAAGCAGCTTCATACAAGTTTTACATTACTAAGCACAAGACCAAGTGTCAGATGGAGTGAGGTGAAATATGCTGCCACTTGACTCTGGAGTATTGGAAACATATCATCTGGAGTCACAAATCACACTGACTGCATTGTACCAACTGTAAAGTTTAATAGAGGAGGAAAATGTTCAGGTTGTTTTCCATTTTTTTTTATATAGGCCAAATCTTAAGACTTCAAGAAACCAAGACATTTTGGACAATTGTATGCTTCCAACTTTGTAGGAACAGCTTGGGGAAGTCTCCTTTCTGTGCTGGTATGATTGTGCTCTAGTTCAAAAACCAAGGTTCATAAAAGCAAGATTGGGTGAGTTTGGAATGAAAGAATTTGACTCGCCCTCACAAAGCCATGCCCTCAAACTTTAGGAACTAGAATGGAGATTGCGATTCAGCATCAGTGTCTGACTTCACAAATGCTTTTTGTGAATAAATGGGCAAAAATACACTCAGGCACTCTCCCAAATCTTGTAGAAAGCCTTCCTAGAAGAGTGGAAGTTGTTTTACCAGCAAAGGGGTAGTCATCTCCATATTATTGCCTATGGCTTTAAAATTGGATGTCATAAAAGCACATGTAGGTATAAGCTGTACATGTCTTAATACTTTTGACCATACAGTTTATGAACAATATCTAGAGAGATGATATAGACCACAATCGTCGCTCCAAATGCATCCAGTTCAATGTAATGAAGTTTGATAAAGTACATTCAAATTGTTTATATCAGAAGGTACATGGATGTGTTCACTTAATCATGTACATATAAGACATAAGACAATGCATTCTCATGAAACTCATTAGAGGACTTTCATTTGGTGAATGAACATCTCTAGCACAGCATGTTGGTGTGTATATGTTTTGTTATGTTTTATATATATTTATATCATACACATGTTTTAATTTTATTTTTTAATATTCAGACCTGTTGAAGGCTTTTTAATACCTACATGATTATGTGAACACATCCATGTACCTTCTCAAATAAACCATTGCATGTACTTTCTCAAACCTCTCTACATTGAGTTGGATCCATATCCACACTTAAAGAAGGGAAACTGTCCGGCACCAAAAGCCCGCACACCTAGCTCCATTTAGTCCACAACATCCAGGCATATGACAGAACCAGCTGAACTGTAGAACCATATTAGGTGGTGCACAATCACAAAAGGGTATACATCACAAACTTCTCAATAAGAAGAAGAGAACAAGGTAGCACTCACCTAGTTAAAATCTTATTTTATTTTATCCAAACATAAAAAATCAGGGGGTGTCAGAGATGACGGCGACTGTTTCACGCATGCAGGCACCTCATTCTGTCAAAATGAAGTGCCTCCATGTGTGAAATGGTCACCGTCATCTCTGATGCCCCCCACATCCCCCCTGCTTTTTTTTGTGTAGATAAAATAAAATAAGATTTTAACTGGGTGAGTGCCACTTTCTTCTCATCTTCTTCTTGAGGAGTTGGAACCTTTGCGAGCGCCGATTACAGTCTATATCATCCCTCTACACTGTACCTGTGATATCTCCGACGGAAAAGGATTATTCACTGTGGAATGATCAGGCAGCAAACCCTCTATTAGAATCCAAAATTAAATGTATATCAACAGTGCATCTGATTAAAATTTCCAGTGAGTGCATATATTACCATGCGCATTTGTCTCAAATTCCTTAGAACACTCAAATAAGTGCCACATTCTTTTCCTTCTTTTTTTCTCCTCCGGGGAGGACTTTTTGGGGGATGAACAATATATAAATATGCTCAGGCAGCTGCATAATGACACCATTAGATCAACACAAACTTGCAGAGGTCCAGTCATGCCACTCATTATAGTGCAATTAAACTAAGGGATTTCTAGGACATGCACCACCTTCTGTCAGGCTGTGAGACTGCATTACCCTGGAGTTTAATTGTGGATTCCTTTTGTAGTCTCGAAAGCTTGCTATTATTACCATCTTTTCAGTTAGCCATTAAAAGGTATCAACCACTGAGGACTTCAGTTCTTTTAAACAATTTTTTATCTCTACTGGCTAACACGGTACAAAGATATAGAATTCCTTTTGGGAAGTCTTTTTCAGTTTTGAAGGTAGAACAAGGAGGATCCTGTAGGAAATGGTTTTCCATCCTTCATTATTTTACCTTTGTTTGCTTTAACCCTTGCCGTGAGTACAGGAAGGCAGCAGACACGTCCAGCTACTCTATCTTACAATCCCACTGATATATTTGAAAGTCAAACTGGGAATTACTTCCTGCTTATGATGCACATGTATGTTAGTCTGTGGTAAAGGGGTTAACATGGAGGTTCATCTCTGACATTTTCTTTCTCACATGGCTCCTAATCTAGATAAAACTGAATTGTACAGATCTATTTTTAAGTTCTTGCTATTTAGTTATCTTGTAGAAAGTGACTTTTCATTGTTTTCTAAACTGTGGAACATGGGGACATTGATAATGGTGAAGGTAATACATTGTTTCATCTTCACTATGCCAAATTCCCTTATAACTTTGAGAAGTTTTCTTTCACAAGCTGTGATTCTTTAAAGGCTCACTTGAAAGATAACTTTTCATTTTTTACTTAGCCCTTATTGTGCTTTTAGACTGAATACTCTGTTATAGTTTAATAATTGAAATATCTATTTTTTGTGTATGTGTTATCCAGTGTGTCTTACATTTGAAACAAAAAACATTGAATACTGAAAATAAAGCTGTTTTAACAGTCTTTGAAACAACTTTACTTATTTTGCTTACAATAATTCTCCATTGACAAAGTTCATCAGAAGATTTTACTCTTCACCCTTAAAGTATCTATTAAAATCTGTATGATAAAGCATCTTCCTCCACATGTTTTTCATTAGTATGCCTTGATTCAGTACTTATTAAAATGTTAACTATATATACATATACAGTACACTATAGACCAAAAGTTTGAACACAACTTCTCATTCAAAGAGTTTTCTTTATTTTCATGACTCTGAAAATTGTAGATTCACATTGAAGGCATCAAACTAAGACTTAACACATGTGGAATTAAATAATTAACAAAAAGTGTGAAACAACTGAAAATATGTCTTATATTCTAGGTTCTTCAAAATAGCCACCTTTTGCTTTGATTACTGCTTTGCACACTCTTGGCATTCTCTTGATCAGCTTCAAGAGGTAGTCACCGGAAATGGTTTTCACTTCACAGGTGTGCCCTGTCAGGTTTAATAAGTTGGATTTCCTGCTATGAAAATGGGGTGGGGCCATCAGTTGTGTTGTGCAGAAGTCTGGTGGATACACAGCTGATAGTCCTACTGAATAGACTGTTAGAATTTGTATTTTGGCAAGAAAAAAGCAGCTAAGTAAAGAAAAACATGTGGCCATCATTACTTTAAGAAATGAAGATCATTTAGTCCGAAAAATTGGGAAAACTTTGAAAGTGTCCCCAAGTGCAGTGGCAAAAGCAATCAAACGCTACAAAGAAACTGGTTTACATGAGGGCCGCCCCAGGAAAGGAAGACCAAGAGTCACCTCTGCTGCGGAGGATAAGTTTATCCAAGTCACCAGCCTCAGAAATCGCAGGTTAACAGCAGCTCAGATTAGAGACCAGGTTAATGCCATAAAAAGTTTTAGCAGCTGACACATCTATAGAACAACTATTAAGAGGAGACTTTGTTCAGCAGGCCTTCATTGTAAAATAGCTGCTAGGAAACCACTGCTAAGGACAGGCAACAAGCAAAGAGACTTGTTTGGGCTAAAGAACACAAGGAATGGACATTAGACCAGTGGAAATCTGTGCTTTGGTCTGATGAGTCCAAATTTGAGATCTTTGGATCCAACCACCATGCCTTTGTGCGATGCAGAAAAGGTGAACGGATGGACTCTACATGCCTGTTTCCCACTGTGAAGCATTTAGGAGGAGGTGTGATGGTATGGGGGTGTTTTGCTGGTTACACTGTTGAGGATTTATTCAAATTTGAAGGCATACTGAACCAGCATGGCTACCACAGCATCTTGCAGCGGGATGCTATTCCATCTGATTTGCGTTTAGTTGGACCATCATTTATTTTTTAACAGGATAATGACCCCAAACACACCTCCAGGCTGTGTAAGGGCTATTTGACTAAGAAGGAGAGTGATGGAATGCTACGCCAGACCTGAACACAATCGAGATGGTTTGGGATGAGCTGGACCGCAGAGTGAAGGCAAAAGGGATAACAAGTGCTAAGCATCTCTGGGAACTCCTTGAAGACTGTTGGAAAACCATTTCCGGTGACTACCTCTTGAAGCTGACGAAGAGAATGCCAAGAGTGTGCAAAGCAGTAATCTAAGCAAAAGGTGGCTACTTTGAAGAACCTAGAATACAAGACATATTTTCAGTTGTTTCACACTTTTTTGTTAAGTATTTCATTCCACATGTCTTAATTCATAGTTTTGATGCCTTCAATGTGAATCTACAATTTTCATAGTCATGAAAATAAAGAAAACTCTTTGAATGAGAAGGTGTGTTGAAACTTTTGGTCTGTACTGTATATATGGACAATGCCATTGACACTAAAGTATAGTCCTCAAAAACATCTATTGTTTATGTTTCTTGATGCATAAATGTTTTGTACATGAACGATTCAGCATAGAACCTTTACAAGATGAGCATATTTATCATAGAATCATAGAATGGTAGAGTTGGAAGTGACCTTAAGGGCCGTCAGATCTAACCCCGTGTGCAGGTTTTCCTAAATCATTCCAGCTATATGTTTATCGAGATTCCACTTGAAGATTTCCATTGAGGAAGAGTTCATCACCTCCCATGGTAGGCTGTAAAACTTTCTGACTGCACTCACTGTCAGAAAGATTTTATTAATTTCTAATCTGAATCTCCTTCTTTTTAGTTTCATCCCATTGTTTCTTGTACTTCCTTGTGCTAATGAGAATAGGGTAGTTTCCTTTGCACTGACTACTTTTCAGATATTTGTAGACTGCTATTAAGTCTCCTCTCAGCCTTCTCTTTTGCAAACTAAACATTCCTAGTTCTTTTAGCTGGTCTTCATATGGCATGGTTTGCAGACCTTCTACCATCTTGGTTGCTCTTCTCGAGACTTGCTCCAATATATCGATGTCTTTCTTGAATTGGGGCACCCATAACTGTACATAGTATTCCAGGTGGGGTCTGACCAGGGCAGAGTATAGGGGAATAATTACCTCTCTTGATCTAAATTCAATGCATGTCTTGATACATCCCAGAATTTTGTTGGCCTTTTATAATCTGTAATATCCTAGATAGAGATGATTGAAAATATTTAAGTGGATTTGAATTTTACTAAAATATTACAAAAATCACCAAATCAACAAGTTTTTATTATTTGCTTCAATATGGATTTCACAAACTAGTGGCAGCAGGCTGCCATTTTTCTGAACTGTAAAGGACCATCAGAAAATAAAAAAGTTTAAAAAAAATACTTACATTCAACTTTCTTCTTACTGTTCAGTCCTTGACACATCTTTTTATCATCTCCATTGAGTGTTGAATTCCCTGGCCTTCTTCACACCAATAAAGCTTGGGATGTTTCTGCACATGGTCATAAAATACATTGGAACATTTTGCCATTATGAGCTAAAGCGAATTTGCAGAAAAATTTCGCAAGCCTCATCAGAGCCAGATGTCCCAGCCTAGCAATAAGGGATTCAGTGCTCAAAAGTGGTGATAAGTAGATGTGCCGTGGACCAGTCGGGTGATAGTGAGGAGTGGCAAAGCTTGAGCGGTAAGACGAGTAGAAAAATTTATTTTATTCTTTTTTACATCTTATGTTTATTGTACTGTGGGGTCTAGAGAGACCCAAGAGTATAAGGGACATTCAATTATTGGAAATAACTTCTCTGCAAATTAATTTCAAAAATCTGTGCAAACAAGAAAATTTTAATTTTCCCTGATCTGCTCATCTCTAATCCCAAACAATGTATTTGCTTCATAACTCACGTCCTACTCATAGTAAAGATGTGAAATGTGTGTGTGTGCGTGTGTGTGTGTGTGTGTATATATATATATACTGTATATACATATATATATATATATGCATACAGTACTGGCAAAAAGTATTGGCACCCCTGCAATTCTGTCAGATAATAATCAGTTTCCTCTTGAAAATGATTGCAATCACAAATTCTTTGGTATTATTATCTTCATTTAATTTGTCTTCAATGAAAAAAAATTAAAAAAATTGTCATAAAGCCAAATTGGATATAATTCCACACCAAACATAAAAAAGGGGTGGACAAAAGTATTGGCACTGTTTGAAAAATCATGTGATGCTTCTCTGATTTGTGTAATTAACAGCACCTGTAACTTACCTGTGGCACCTAACAGGTGTTGTCAATAACTAAATCAGACTTGCAGCCAGTTGACATGGATTAAAGTTTACTCAACCTCTGTCCTGTATCCTTGTGTGTACCACATTGAGCATGGAAAAAAGAAAGAAGACCAAAGAACTGTCTGAGGACTTGAGAATCCAAATTGTGAGGAAGCATGAGCAATCTCAAAGCTACAAGTCCATCTCCAAAGACCTGAAAGTTCCTGTGTCTACGGTGCACAGTGTCATCAAGAAGTTTAGAGCCCATGGCACTGTGGATAACCTCCCTAGATGTGGAAGGAAAAGAAATATTGACGAGAGATTTCAACGCAAGATTGTGCAGATGGTGGATAAAAAACCTCGACTAACATCCAAACAAGTTCAAGCTGCCCTGCAGTCTGAGGGTACAACAGTGTTAACCCGTGCTATCCGTCGGCGTCTGAATGAAAAGGGACTGTATGGTAGGATACCCAGGAAGACCCCACTTCTTACCCCGAGACATAAAAAAGCCATGCTGGAGTTTGCCAAAACTTACCTGAGAAAGCCTAAAACGTTTTGGAAGAATGTTCTCTGGTCAGATGAGACAAAAGTAGAGCTTTTTAGGAAAAGTCATCAACATAGAGTTTACAGCAAAATAAAGAGGCATTCAAAGAAAAGAACACGGTCCCTACATTCAAACATGGCGGAGGTTCCCTGATGTTTTGGGGTTGCTTTGCTGCCTCTGGAACTGGACTGCTTGACCGTGTGCATGGCATTATTAGGTCTGAAGACTACCAACAAATTTTGCAACATAATTTAGGGTCCATTGTGAGAAATCGTGGTCTCCCTCAGAGATCAAGGGTCTTCCAGCAGGACAATGACCCAAAACACACTTCAAAAAGCACTAGAGAGAGAAAGCACTGGAGACTACTAAAGTGGCCAGCAATGAGTCCAGACCTGAATTCCATAGAACACCTATGGAGAGATCTCAAAATGGCAGTTTGGAGAAGGCACCCTTCAAATCTCAAGGACCTGGAGCAGTTTGCCAAAGAAGAATGGTCTAAAATTCCAGGAGAGCATTGTAAGAAACTCATTGATGGTTACCGGAAGCGGTTGTTCGCAGTTATTTTGGCTAAAGGTTGTGCAACCAAGTATTAGGCTAAGGGTCCCAATACTTTTGTCTGGCCCGTTTTTGGAGTTTTGTGTGAAATGATCAATGATTTGATTTTCGTTTCATTCTCTTTTGTGTTTTTCATTGGAAGCAAAATAAATGAAGTTAATAATACCAAAGAATTTGTGATTGCAATAATTTTCAAGAAGATACTGAGCATTATCTGAAAGAATTGCAGGGGTGCCAATACTTTTGGCCAGCACTATATATATATATATATATATATATATACAGTTAGGTCCAGAAATATTTAGACAGTGACACAAGTTTTGTTATTTTAGCTGTTTACAAAAACATGTTCAGAAATACAATTATATATATAATATGGGCTGAAAGTGCACACTCCCAGCTGCAATATGAGAGTTTTCACATCCAAATCGGAGAAAGGGTTTAGGAATCATAGCTCTGCAATGCATACCCTCCTCTTTTTCAAGGGACCAAAAGTAATTGGACAATGGACTCTAAGGGCTGCAATTAACTATGAAGGTGTCTCCCTCGTTAACCTGTAATCAATGAAGTAGTTAAAAGGTCTGGGGTTGATTACAGGTGTGTGGTTTTGCATTTGGAAGCTGTTGCTGTGACCAGACAACATGCGGTCTAAGGAACTCTCAATTGAGGTGAAGCAGAACATCCTGAGGCTGAAAAAAAAGAAAAAATCCATCAGAGAGATAGCAGACATGCTTGGAGTAGCAAAATCAACAGTTGGAAACATTCTGAGAAAAAGGGAATTGACTGGTGAGCTTGGGAACTCAAAAAGGCCTGGGCGTCCACGGATGACAACAGTGGTGTATGATTGCCACATACTTTCTTTGGTGAAGAAGAACCTGTTCACAACATCAACTGAAGTCCAGAACACTCTCAGTGAAGTAGGTGTATCTGTCTCTAAGTCAACAGTAAAGGGAAGACTCCATGAAAGTAAATACAAAGGGTTCACATCTAGATGCAAACCATTCATCAATTCCAAAAATAGACAGGCCAGAGTTAAATTTGCTGAAAAACACCTCATGAAGCCAGCTCATTTCTGGAAAAGTATTCTATGGACAGATGAGACAAAGATCAACCTGTACGATAATGATGGGAAGAAAAAAGTTTGGAGAAGAAAGGGAACGGCACATGATCCAAGGCACACCACATCCTATGTAAAACATGGTGGAGGCAACGTGATGGCATGGGCATGCATGGCTTTCAATGGCACTGGGTCACTTGTGTTTATTTATGACATAACAGCAGACAAGAGTAGCCGGATGAATTCTGAAGTGTTCATAGTACAGATGGACAATGATCCCAAGCATACAGCCAAAGCTACCCAGGAGTTCATGAGTGCAAAAAAGTGGAACATTCTGCAATGGCCAAGTCAATCACCAGATCTTAACCCAATTGAGCATGCATTTCACTTGCTCAAATCCAGACTTAAGACGGAAAGACCCACAAACATGCAAGACCTGAAGGCTGCGGCTGTAAAGGCCTGGCAAAGCATTAAGAAGGAGGAAACCCAGTGTTTGGTGATGTCCATGGGTTCCAGACTTAAGGCAGTGATTGCCTCCAAAGGATTTGCAACAAAATATTGAAAATAAAATTATTTTGTTTGGGTTTGGTTTATTTGTCCAATTACTTTTGACCTCCTAAAATGTGGAGTGTTTGTAAAGAAATGTGTACAATTCCTACAATTTCTATCAGATATTTTTATTCAAACCTTCAAATTAAACGTTACAATCTGCACTTGAATTCTGTTGTAGAGGCTTCATTTCAAATCCAATGTGGTGGCATGCAGAGCCCAACTCGCGAAAATTGTGTCACTGTCCAAATATTTCTGGACCTAACTGTATATATATATATATGTATATATATATATATATAAAATGACTAATCATGCTTTAGGGTATTAGGGCCGAAGTCGTAGTTTTGGAATTTACAAAATTCTACTCCCCTGATTCATCAGTGCTTTCACCATAAATTTGGTGTAAATGACTTTGATAAGTCAACTTGAAACTGCACAAAAAATCTTACGATTTTAGTCATTATCAGTTTCACCCAGCGCTGTCAAATTAGTTAGAATGAGTTGTTGTGATATGGGGGTAAGATGAGGGGTGGTGAAATCACAGCTCATCTAAATTATCATGAGCACTGCAGTGACTCATATCACAAATCAAACTCTAGTCATGACTGGAGCAACAAGTGTGGCAAGAAGTATGGAGGCATACAACGCTTTTCAGATATACCTGATTCATTAAGAGGATCGGGTCTCTAAGAGAAACTCTGTCACCAGGCTCTGGTCATCATGCAGCCCTCACTCATCATTTTGAGAGATTCATGAGGTGGCCCTTGCTCCAAATTTTTATAGGGTCATCAAGTAGCTCTTGCTCCAAATATTAAGAACATAAACAGGTAAGCCTTGCTCAAAATTCTTAGAGGGTCATCTGACAGCCCTTGTTCCAACTTTTACGCTGGTAAACAGATGGCCCTCACTCATATTTTTAGAGGGTTATCATGCGACTTCACTCTTAATTTTTCCAGACTGTGTATGATGCCCTCCTTCTTATTTTTTTCAAGACGTGTGTGAGGCCTTCCTCCACAATTCTCTTACATATAGAGCTGTATTTCCCCCAGAGGTAAATGTTTTTCAGTCTTTGCACTTAGTGCATAGGATTTACTAGTCTGGGAGTCCCACTACTTTAAAATTGTAAAAGAATTTTTATGAGATCCTCCTTTATGTCTAACACAGGGTTTATTGGATTCCCCTTACTTATTTTTGGCAGTTCTTGCATTGTTGTCATAGGTTATGTGAGTTTCAGAGTCCCTCCATAAATTAAACAAGATATGTCTGATCATGTCACATAGACCACATGCATACATAAAGGAGAGAAATGTTAAAATTACATCTACTAGTGACTACTGGTGGATGTAGTTTTATTTCCTCTACTTTTTCATCTACTGTTGTCACATGTAACAGGAAAATACGGTGAGAGATAGCCTGGCTGTTAAGAGGTGGAGGAGACAGGGTTTTTATCCTTTTTTTAATTTTGCCTTATACACAAGTCATTATGTAGGAAATAATGTTTCCTAACATTATCTTCAGTTTTGCATGTTTTATCGTCAGTCCATAAAAGTGAATTATTACTCTGATAACATTGTTCACAGCAGCGATCTGAGAGTCAGAGATGCATCCAGGTGTCTGCCTTATGCTGTTACCATGTCATTGAGTGCTGTTTCCATCCATGTGGGAGATTTTCCTGCCTCCCAACTCTCCTGTTAGCATCTTCCAGAAAAATGCACGACTTTCCCATTGACTTCTATTATTATAGGTTGGACGCTCGGACATGCTCGACTCGAGTATCGAAGACCCGAGCATTTTATTGTTTTCTCATGACTAAAAAAATATCATTTAGGTTCAAAGGACGAGGATGGAAAAGAGAGATTATAGAGCCTAAGAGTATTTTCTTCTGGAGAGCTCAAAACACAGTCTGCAACTGCCCAAAGCTCAGACACACATATTAAAATTTCCATTCAGACTTTAAGAAACATAAGTAACAATTTTAATAATATTTTTTTATTAGACATTCATTCCATTTATCTAAAAAAAACAACCTATAAGTATTGTTTTAGGCTCAATCTGTTAAAAAAAGTGATTGAATAACTCTTCTTTCTTGATCACTGCAGGGTAATTGACCAAGAATATGTAACAAAAAATTGAGAAACTTTTTGGGTGTTATTAGTCCTGGGCTATGTGAAGTCTTTTTGCAGTGCACTTATTGATTTCAACTATTGAGTGACAGCTGTAGTCCACAAGATTGCACTCAAATTAATGAATTGCCTTGGCCTGATATCTAGCACTCATTCAATCAGTGAATGTTCACCAAATTTCTATGTAGCACCTAGCTTTGTTCTCCTATAATAAACATACCATTACACAAAAAAAATCAAATAAAATACTATTAAGTCAGAAGTATTGGATTTCTATAAAAATCATTTCATTTTACATAAAAAAATATTTTATTAGCTAACTCCAAGGTGTGAATTTTTAAATTTGAAATGGCTGTCCAAAATTTAAATGGCTACACAGATAAATAAATACATAAATAAATAAATGAACTAAAAATAATGAGGGGATTTTCACTTTTTTGGCAGAATTAACTGTTGGGCAAAGTTTTGGTAAATGCTAGTTAAATTGATACATCAAATAAATTTATGAAGACAACTCCTCTATTTTTTCCATTAGTGTATCTCCTCAGAGAACATCAATACTATGAATGTATTAAGAAAAACAGCATTCAGGACTCCCAAGAAAATTGACTTTCAAAGATGACATAGCATTGATTATGATTATAATTAACATCTATTCAGCTACCACAGAATAGATTGACAACAATGATTGAAAGACTTTACAGTATCCATCCACATGAAGTTTATACAAAGGTCACAAACCACTGAAAGATCTTAAAATGAGCAGGATGCAAATTACCATGTAGAAGGACACCAGGATAAATTTAATATAGGGTGAAAATTTCCTACAAGTTTGAAAAGAATCAATATAATTTATTTAAAGGCACAGTAAAGACAGGCACTAGATAAAAAAAATCTAAAAATAAAAAAATAAGCATCTTTTTCCGAGTTATTAATATGACTGTACCCCCATGATTGTAATGCAAAACGAACATTGCTACAGTGAATTAAATTCCTGAGTTTTTAGAAAATAGACAAGAACCTATTGTTTGTAGGACCTAAAAAAGGTTAAACATATCCAGTCTGCGAGATCTTAAACAAGTACAAAGTAAGTAAAAGTTCATCTTCAAGATGGCCTCCACAATGAATTTGTGAAGTATATTAAATTCTAGGTAAAAATACATTTCACAAGGACATAAGTACACTCCACTAGCGCTATACCAGTGTTCTACAAAAAAATAGTTGGCTTCTGTTGAACAGAATACACAAAGCAGCAACGTGGAAAATAAATTTATATCTTCTTTACTAAGAAATAGAGACATATTATTTAAGTGAGCCAGGATATGACTTTCAGATACTATAACTAGAGATGAGTGAACCCAAACAGTAAAGTTTGTGGTTTGTACCAAAATCCGGTTGTCCGGATTTGAAAACCGATAAAAAAAATCTGTTTACAAGTCCTGTTTGTATGCTAAATAAGTTTGCGAAAAGGCTGCAGAGCAGCCACTCAACAAGCTTTATTACAACCAGAAGATGGCTGTATGCTGCTGGGAACAATAAATATTTTTTAAAAAATAATGTGGACTCCTATTTTTGATAAGCAGCACAGGTAAAACAGACAGCTGCAGGCTGCAATCCTCAGCTGTCTGCTTTACTTTGGTTACAAAAAATAGAGGGGATCTCATGCCATTTCTTTAATTATTATTTTCAATAATTAAAAAGAATGGTACGGGCTCCACCGTATTTTTGATAATCGCCAACATAAACCAGACAGCTGGGGGCCGGTCTTATCAGGGTGGGAAGCCCATGGTTATTTGACCCTCCCCGACCTAAAAATAGCAGCCCACAGCTGCCCCAGAAGTGGTGCATGCATTAGATGCACCAATTCTGGCACTTTAATATGTTCTGGTCTGTAATTGGCTGTCTGCAGTCACAGAGTAATGCTAATTTTTCTGCTAATCTATATTTTCATATGTACAATTGATTTATGAAAAAAAAAAAAAAACAATGGCTATACTTTAAATATTCTAACTATATTTTAAATAGTAATAATCACTTTTCCATTAGGAGCATATTAATCCATAGAAAAATGAAACATATATTTTCTTAAAAATTGTATTGTGTAAAAAAATGAATCACAATTACATAATAAAACTAATATATTAATATAAACTAATCTATGATATAGAGTTTCTTCAGACTTGAAAGTTTAATAAACTATAACGCTTTATTATCATTATCTTAGGCTAATTATTGACATAAAGTACTACCGTGTCTCTTCAAAAATAAGACAAGGTCATGCTTTTTTGCCATAAACAACAATGCATCTTATTCTTGAACGAAAAGAAATCAACATTTATTAAAATGTCTTCACGCACACATACTGCACATACACGTGTATATACACACACACATATACACATTACAAAGACACACACACATATATATATATATATATATATATATTTATATATATTCTGTATATATATATACACACACACAAACACTGCATATATATATATATATATATATATATATATATATATATATATATACACTCACTGCATCATGGTCACAATGTAATGACACCAAAGGTCTTTTAGAAGTCTTAACCTCGAAATAGAAATGCTGGGTGCCCCTAAGAGAGTGCAGGCCCTGGAAAATTCACCAGTTCGTCCTTCCTAATGCTAAGCCTGACTGTAACTAGGGCTTTTTTGGGAATAGGGCTTATTTTTCAGGCATACTCCAAAATTCCTGTAAATTCATGCTAACACTTTTTTTCTGGACCGGTGTTGTTTTTATTTAATGATGTGGATGTAAGAAAAGTCCAAAATATTCAACTTTTAACATTGGATAACGCAGAGGTCTTCTGGAAAACAAACAAAAATACTACTATAGGTATAATAAAGGTAATAGGCTTAAATACATGTGATTATTATTTATTCAGTAACCACATAAAATCTGAAATGAAAACTTGTTTGCTTCTCCCAAAGTAAACGCTAGGGTAATAGGTAAAGGTATGTTGATGATCAATCACAATTGCAGCTTTGTGCTCTTATCTCCCTCATGTCCCATTAATATATTTCTAGAGGAAAAGTACATTTATCATAATGTATTTTGAGCATGCACAGAAGTTAAAAAGCTCTTAATTGGCCAAGGACGCTCAGATTTCACATCCCTTGGTAAGTCCCTCACTATTTGTTCTACAATCTCAAAATAGATGTTTGGTTTTGTTAGAATAAAAACCAGTACTTGGCTCCTTTTATATTCATACTCATAACACGTATTTTGAATTTTTCTAGCAATGTCATTTTGTGGTTGATATTGGGTATTGTGCAATATGCTCCTGTAATTCTGTGTACCTAATCCAATGTTCCAGAAATAATTTAAGTATGTAGATGACCAATTTATTTTCAATCAGAGATGTAAAAAAGCAGTAGTGTTTAAGTCTACAATTGGTATTCTACAGAGAAAGTATTTGCAAGCCAAACAACTGTAATATTTGGTTATCCACTTCAAAAAACAACAGTGTATTACTAATTTCTTTAATTTACTGAAGCAGTGTTGCCCCAAACCAGGGGTCTTAAACTCGACTGGGTATATGGGCCACATATAGAAATAACTGTAATTTAGGACCCGCATTCTTTGTAGTACAAAGTGACATTTTTATTGATACCATATTTTTTCTATACACCGTTTGATAATTTTTTTGAATATTTTTGACATATTTATTTTAGTTTTTTTAAATGGCATTTATGGTATGGTTATAGTATAATTTTTAGCTTGGGTCATTCCGGATGTGGCAATAAAAGATGTGCACTCTTTTTGCTTATATTAGTTTATATATAAAACAACATTTTTAGTGGCATCATTTTTAATGCTTTATTTGTAATTTTTTTTCTCTTAATTTCCCCCATATTGGATGCTTGTAGTAATGTCAGCCATCCTGATCCCCTTATATTAATGTGCCCATCCTTGTCCCCATCCTGTAGTAATGTAACCATCCTGTTCTCCATCTTGTACTGATAATCCCCATCTTGGTCCTCATGCCTCAGCATCTTGTAGTAATGCTAAGTATTGATCCCTATCATTTTCCCCTTGTAGTAATTTCCCCATCCTGGTCACCAACTTCTATTAATGTGCCCATCCTTGTCCTTTTGCAGCAATGTGCACATCCTTGTCCCTAATTTTTAATAATGTCCTCATCCTAGTCCTCATTTTTAAATAATACCCCATCCTGATCCCCTTCTTGAACTAATGTCCCCATCTGCAGTCCTTTCTAGTAATGTCCCGATCCTAAGGTCCTTGTACTAGTGTCCTCAAAATAGACCGCTTGAAGTAATGCCCCATCCTGGTCCCCTTCTTCTAGTAAGGTCCACATCCTGGTTCCCATTCAAGGCTCCTTGTAGTTGTGCCCCATCCTGTTCCTCATGTTATAGAAATGCCCCATCCTGGTGCTTTTGTAGTAATGTCCCCATCCTGATCTCTTGGTTGCAATTTGCCCATCCTGGTCCCCATCTTGAAGTAATGAACATCATCCTGGTCCCCTTCTTGTAGTAATATCCCCATACTGGTACCCTTGTAGTAATGTGCACATCTTGGTACACATACTGGTCTTCATGTCGTCATCTTGTAGGGATGCCCCATCCTAGTCACCTTGTAGTAATATCCCCATCCTGATTCCTTTGTAGTAATGTCCCCATCCTGGCCCACTTGTAGTAATGTTCCCATCCTTGCCCCCATCTTGTAATAATGTGCTCATCCTTATAGTAATGTGCCCCTCCTGATCCCCTTCTTGTAGTCCTGTGCCCATCCTGGTCCCAATCTTGTAGTAATGTCCTTCTA
This sequence comes from Anomaloglossus baeobatrachus, assembly GCF_048569485.1. Lineage (NCBI taxonomy): Eukaryota > Metazoa > Chordata > Amphibia > Anura > Aromobatidae > Anomaloglossus > Anomaloglossus baeobatrachus. The sequence goes on from NC_134356.1 coordinate 354,923,573, forward strand.
CTTGTCCTCATCTTGTAGTTATGCCCCATTTTGGTCACCTTCTTCTATTAATATTCCCTCCTGGCCCCTTGTAATAATGTCCCCAACCTGAGCCTCTATTAGTAATGTCCCCACCTTATACTCCTTGTATTAGTGCCCTACCCTGGTCCTTATCTTGTAGTAATGCCTCATCCTGGTCATCTTGTAGTAATGTCCCCTTCCTTATCCCCTTGTAGTAATGTTCCCATCTTATAGTAATGTGATCACCCTTGCCCCTTTTTTGTAGTAATGTGCCCATCCTGGTCCTCATCTTGTAGTAACACTCCATCCTGGTCCTCATTTTGTAGCATTTCCTCATCCTGGCCACCATACTGCAGTAGTGTCCCCATCCTGGTCCACAACTCTGTTGTAATGTACCCATCCTTGTCCTCTTGTATTAATGTCCCCATCCGGGTCCACTTCTTGTAGAAATGTGCCAATCTTTGTCACCTTGATGTAGTAATGCACCATCCTTGTCCTCATCTTGTAGTAATGTCCCTTATCCTAATCCTCATCTTGTAGTAATGCCCCGTCCTGGTCTTCATCTTAAAGTAATGTGCCATACTTTGTCCCTATCCAGTAGTAATATCCCTATCCAGATCCCCTTTAAATAATGTTTACATCTTTCCCAATCCTGTAATTACGACCCCTATTGTGCTATTGTTTACATACATGTGAAAAAGACTCTTGTCAGCTGTCCTCCATCCCCTCAGTGTCCTCTTTTCTGCATATGTGGGCCATAATCATTGCAGAATCCTTAATGGTCACAGCCCGGTCGAGGCCAGCCATCGGTCAAACAGAGGCCAGCAGCTAATGACGGTGTACTGGCACATCGGCATATAGTTTCATTACTATGTGCCAGTAAGCCGACATCGGCTGTTGGCTTCTGGTTGGTCGACAATTGATATTGCAGTGCAGGACTCCACTCAGAAATACATTTCAATTGAAACTGTTTCCAAGGACGCACTTTCAACTAAACTAAAGAGCTGATTCCGGCGGCCTTCTGGACCAGGCTGCAATTTTCAAGGGCTCTACAGTGCTTGCTAGCCACATGAAGCAGTCCTCAGGGACTCACACATGTTTGAGACTCCTGCCCTAAACGGAGACAATTCTTAAAAAATTAAAAAATATATATATATATATATATATATATATATATATATATGTATATATATATATATATATATATATATATATATATATATATATATATATATATATATATATATATATACAGTGCCTACAAGTAGTATTCAACCCCCTGCAGATTTAGCAGGTTTACACATTCGGAATTAACTGGCATTGTGACATTTGGACTGTAGATCAGCCTGGAAGTCTGAAATGCACTGCATCAAAAAAAAATGTTATTTTTTTTTTTAAATTGTGAAAAGTTTATTCAGAGGGTCATATATTATTCAACCCCTCAAACCACAAGAATTCTGTTTGGTTCCCCTAAAGTATTAAGAAGTATTTCAGGCACAAAGAACAATGAGCTTCACATGTTTGGATTAATTATCTCTTTTTCCAGCCTTTTCTGACTAATTAAAACCCTCCCCAAACTTGTGAACAGCACTCATACTTGGTCAACATGGGAAAGACTAAGCAGCATTCCAAGGCCATCAGAGACAAGATCGTGGAGGGTCACAAGGCTGGCAAAGGGTACAAAACCCTTTCCAAGGAGTTGGGCCTACCTGTCTCCACTGTTGGGAGCATCATCCGGAAGTGGAAGGCTTATGGAACTACTGTTAGCCTTCCACGGCCTTAACAGCCTTTGAAAGTTTCCACCCGTGCCGAGGCCAGGCTTGTCCGAAGAGTCAAGGCTAACCCAAGGACAACAAACAAGGAAGGAGCTCCGGGAAGATCTCATGGCAGTGGGGACATTGGTTTCAGTCAATACCATAAGTAACGTACTCCACCGCAATGGTCTCCGTTCCAGACGAGCCCGTAAGGTACCTTTACTTTCAAAGCATCATGTCAAGGCTCGTCTACAGTTTGCTCATGATCACTTGGAGGACTCTGAGACAGACTGGTTCAAGGTTCTTTGGTCTGATGAGACCAAGATCGAGATTTTTGGTGCCAACCACACACGTGACGTTTGGAGACTGGATGGCACTGCATACGACCCCAAGAATACCATCCCTACAGTCAAGCATGGTGGTGGCAGAATCATGCTGTGGGGCTGTTTCTCAGCCAAGGGGCCTGGCCATCTGGTCCGCATCCATGGGAAGATGGATAGCACGGCCTACCTGGAGATTTTGGCCAAGAACCTCCGCTCCTCCATCAAGGATCTTAAGATGGGTCGTCATTTCATCTTCCAACAAGACAACGACCCAAAGCACACAGCCAAGAAAACCAAGGCCTGGTTCAAGAGGGAAAAAATCAAGGTGTTGCAGTGGCCTAGTCAGTCTCCTGACCTTAACCAAATTGAAAACTTGTGGAGGGAGCTCAAGATTAAAGTCCACATGAGACACCCAAAGAACCTAGATAACTTGGAGAAGATCTGCGTGGAGGAGTGGGCCAAGATAACTCCAGAGACCTGTGTCGGCCTGATCAGGTCTTATAAAAGACGATTATTAGCTGTAATTGCAAACAACGGTTATTCCACAAAATATTAAACCTAGGGGTTGAATAATTGACCCACACTTTTATGTTGAAAATTTATTAAAATTTAACTGAGCAACATAACTTGTTGGTTTGTAAGATTTATGCATCTGTTAGTAAATCCTGCTCTTGTTTGAAGTTTGCAGGCTCTAACTTATTTGCATCTTATCAAACCTGCTAAATCTGCAGGGGGTTGAATACTACTTGTAGGCACTGTATATATATATACAGTTTATATATATATATATATATATATATATATATATATATATATACATATATATATACAAAGCACACTGCATTTTATTATTTACAACCCCACAACCTACAAGTGTGCTGACTCTGGACAAAGCACAACAACCTAAAATACTAAAATCTAAAAATGAAACAACAGAGGCAGATGAACTATGTCCTTCTGTTCTGGATTGAATGCTCAATAAGTTAATTTAGGTCTTTAACCTCGTTACTAAGGATTTTTCATGTAGACATTTTAGATTTAAAACAAAAATGGAAAGTCAAAAGTAAAGCCTTAAGGGGGTGTTACAAGCAGCGACATCACTAGCGATATCGCTGGTGAAAGCACTCGCCCCCGTCGTTTGTGCGTCACGGGCAAATCGCTGCCCATGACACACAAAATCGTTTGGAGCCGTCACACGTACTTACCTGCCTAGCAACGTCGCTGTTGCCGGCGAACCGCCTCCTTTCTAAGGGGGCGGTTCGCGCGGCGTCACAGTGGCGTCACTAAGCGGCCACCCAATAGAAGCGGAGGGGTGGAGATGAGCGGCTGTAACATCCCGCCCACCTCCTTCCTTCCTCATTGTCAGTGGCCGCAGGTAATCTGCAGTTCGTCGTTCCCGAGGTGTCACACGTAGCGATGTGTGCTGCCTCGGGAATGACGAACAACCGAACAATCAACGATTTTTTAAAAAGGAACGACGTGTCAATGATGGACGATAAGGTGAGTATTTTTCATCGTTAATGCTCGTTCCTTGCTGTCACACGGAACGACGTCGCTAACAATGCCGGATGTGCGTCACGGCATCCGTGACCCCGGCGATATATCGTTAGATACATCGCTGCATGTGACGGGGCCTTTATTCATAGATCAGTGATTTTTCACATACGCAAAAATAATCCAAATTTAATAAGTGTTTTTGATTTAATTTTATCAGTGGATAGTCAGTTTCAATTTTTACTGTCTGTGTTATAACACTGATTTTAACATATAAAACAATAAATAAATTGCAATGCTTCTTTTATCTGCTACAATATTAATGACGGATAACACACAGACAATACATGGAAACCATCTGTGTACTGTCCATGACTTTCAAGGCCCTACAGACTTGTCTGGAAAATTTAGATTGATGTGAAAAAGTAAAGTATTAGAACATTTTTGGAGGATACAAGGTCTTCAAAAAAACTTGGACATGTGAATAGCACCGAAGACTTTAATGGGTATGTGTTCTATTCAGAATTTTCAGGGTGATTTACGGACATATGAATGTTGCCTAAGGGAGCATTTACACTGCACAATGGGACACAGTTATGATAAATTACTATAGTCTTGCAACATTATCTATAAGGAATCTAAATTAGTCTGAAATCTAGGTTTTGTCAAATCAGGGTCTAGCATAGTCATGGCCAACTACTCATATAGCTGAAAGTTATTTATTCTGACTTTGCTTTAAACATGCACACTTTATGCGCATATTTTTTCACTAGAAAGAGACACTGCTAGACATCCATGTAAAGGCTTATCTCCTGGGAAAAAAAGTTAAGTCATGCTATAAACAACATACCAATTCTGTTTTACCCTAGACACTTTCCAATAGACCCCTTTACAGATTAAGTCGACTATACTACATAGATATAGTCTGAAAGCTATCTCTCCGGGCTCCTCAATACGTGGAAACGTTCAGCTTGGCTGTGTGCATTCTCTGTGAGGATAGTGTATTAAGCCTCAGCCAAACTGAAATGTCAGCAGATTAAATGCCCACTGAACTAAAGAATCAGGGATTTATTTCTTCTGACTTATTCTGTCACAGAAAAATCAGGAGACCACCATGGGCAATGTTTGGCTGTTCCATGTTACAATACTTTTTTATAGTGCAGCTCTAATAGGTATAGACACCTCTTCTTTAGTGTCTAGAGAATATTGCTAAATTATAAAACATGTAAATGTACATATACACTCCCCAACAATGAAACTGCAACACCAAGAAAGAAAAGTCATAGAATTATGGAAATCCCAAGATTGATTGACAATCTTAATAATATGCAAAAAATGAAAAAAAATTAACAGAAATTTCAAAACATCTCAATGTATTCAGTATCCGGTATGACTGCTACACACAGAAATTCCTGGACTTACATATTTTGACATGCTATCAAAGATGTTATTAATGTTTAACTGAAGAATATTCTGCCACTTCTGTTCTGTACTTGGGCAAGAAAATCATCATCATCTGCTGCTGGCAGTTACCTTTCATATTGGAGCTCAGTGACATCCCAGATTTGCTGGATTGGAGACGAGTCTGGAGACATTGCAGGCCATAACAGCTTGTTTAGGCCATACAGGCTGCTCACAATAGCATGAATAACTTGTGGTCTGGCGTTGTTGTAGTAAAAAACTCATGAAGACCTCTTCATTGTGCTGCGTTGTCATCATATTTGAAGAATGGTGCATAGTAATCCATTCTGAACTGCAAGTAAAATTGGATGTCATATACCAAGCTTAAGGCAGATCACATAGGCAGTACTATGAAGGGGCCTTTGTGAGGGACCATGAAACTTTCCCAGGAGTTTGTTTTTCAACAAAACAATGCCAGACCAGATGTTGTTGCATGTTAATGTAAGCAACTAGTGCGGCTCAAGTGTTCAAACATGGCCTGCAGCATATCCGGCCTTGTCCTTCATCAAGTACATTTGGGACATCATCGGTCAGCAACTATAAAGTGGGCAGTAAGCAGCGAATCTTGATGACTTGAATGCCCATGTGCATTAGACATTGTAGAACAATCCTCAGACAACAACACATTTTAGCACATGGCGCTAATCATTATGTTATTCATAATCGTAAGGCTTATTCCTCTTGGCATTGCAATTTCAACATTTCATGTTGAGGAGTTATATATATATATATATATATATATATATATATATATATGCAGTTAGGTCCAGAAATATTTGGACAGTGACACAAGTTTTGTTATTTTAGCTGTTTACAAAAACATGTTCAGAAATACAATTATATATATAATATAGGCTGAAAGTGCACACTCCCAGCTGCAATATGAGAGTTTTCACATCCAAATCGGAGAAAGGGTTTAGGAATCATAGCTCTGTAATGCATAGCCTCCTCTTTTTCAAGGGACCAAAAGTAATTGGACAAGTGACTCTAAGGGCTGCAACTAACTCTGAAGGCATCTCCCTCGTTAACCTGTAATCAATGAAGTAGTTAAAATGTCTGGGGTTGATTACAGGTGGGTGGTTTTGCATTTGGAAGCTGTTGCTGTGACCAGACAACATGCGGTCTAAGGAACTCTCAACTGAGGTGAAGCAGAACATCCTGAGGCTGAAAAAAAAAGAAAAAATCCATCAGAGAGATAGCAGACATGCTTGGAGTAGCAAAATCAACAGTCGGGTACATTCTGAGAAAAAAGGAATTGACTGGTGAGCTTGGGAACTCAAAAAGGCCTGGGCGTCCACGGATGACAACAGTGGTGGATGATCGCCGCATACTTTCTTTGGTGAAGAAGAACCCGTTCACAACATCAACTGAAGTCCAGAACACTCTCAGTGAAGTAGGTGTATCTGTCTCTAAGTCAACAGTAAAGAGAAGACTCCATGAAAGTAAATACAAAGGGTTCACATCTAGATGCAAACCATTCATTAATTCCAAAAATAGACAGGCCAGAGTTAAATTTGCTGAAAAACACCTCATGAAGCCAGCTCAGTTCTGGAAAAGTATTCTATAGACAGATGAGACAAAGATCAACCTGTACCAGAATAATGGGAAGAAAAAAGTTTGGAGAAGAAAGGGAACGGCACATGATCTAAGGCACACCACATCCTCTGTAAAACATGGTGGAGGCAACATGATGGCATGGGCATGCATGGCTTTCAATGGCACTGGGTCACTTGTGTTTATTGATGACATAACAGCAGACAAGAGTAGCCGGATGAATTCTGAAGTGTACCTGGATATACTTTTAGCCCAGATTCAGCCAAATGCCGCAAAGTTGATCGGACGGCGCTTCATAGTACAGATGGACAATGACCCTAAGCATACAGCCAAAGCTACCCAGGAGTTCAGGAGTGCAAAAAAGTGGAACATTCTGCAATGGCCAAGTCAATCACCAGATCTTAACCCAATTGAGCATGCATTTCACTTGCTCAAATCCAGACTTAAGACGGAAAGACCCACAAACAAGCAAGACCTGAAGGCTGCGGCTGTAAAGGCCTGGCAAAGCATTAAGAAGGAGGAAACCCAGCGTTTGGTGATGTCCATGGGTTCCAGACTTAAGGCAGTGATTGCCTCCAAAGGATTCGCAACAAAATATTGAAAATAAAAATATTTTGTTTGGGTTTGGTTTATTTGTCCAATTACTTTTGACCTCCTAAAATGTGGAGTGTTTGTAAAGAAATGTGTACAATTCCTACAATTTCTATCAGATATTTTTGTTCAAACCTTCAAATTCAATGTTACAATCTGCACTTGAATTCTGTTGTAGAGGTTTCATTTCAAATCCAATGTGGTGGCATGCAGAGCCCAACTCGCGAAAATTGTGTCACTGTCCAAATATTTCTGGACCTAACTGTATATATATACAGTACAGACCAAAGGTTTGGACATACCTTCTCATTCAAAGAGTTTTCTTTATTTTCATGACTCTGAAAATTGTAGATTCACATTGAAGGCATCAAAACTACGAATTAACACATGTGGAATGAAATACTTGACAAAAAAGTGTGAAACAACTGAAAATATGTCTTATATTCTAGGTTCTTTAAAGTAGCCACCTTTTGCTTTGATTACTGCTTTGCACATTCTTGGCATTCTCTTGATGAGCTTCAAGAGGTAGTCACCGGAAATGGTTTTCACTTCACAGGTGTGCCCTGTCAGGTTTAATAAGTGGGATTTCTTGCCTTATAAATGGGGTTGGGACCATCAGTTGTGTTGTACAGAAGTCTGGTGGATACACAGCTAATAGTCCTACTGAATAGACTGTTAGAATTTGTATAATGGCAAGAAAAAATCAGCTGAGTAAAGAAAAACGAGTGGCCATCTTTACTTTAAGAAATGAAGGGCAGTCAGTCCGAAAAATTGGGAAAACTTTGAAAGCGTTCCCAAGTGCAGTGGCAAAAACCATCAAACGCTACAAAGAAACTGGCTCACATGAGGACCGCCCCAAGAAAGAAAGACGAAGTGTCACCTCTGCTGCAGATGATAAGTTTATCCGAGTCACCAGCCTCAGAAATCGCAGGTTAACAACAGCTCAGATTAGAGACCATGTGTCAATGCCACACAGAGTTCTAGCAGCAGACACATCTCTAGAACAACTGTTAAAAGGAGACTTTGTGCAGCAGGCCTTCATGGTAAAATAGCTGCTAGGAAACCACTGCTAAGGACAGGCAACAAGCAGAACAGACTTGTTTGGGCTAAAAAACACAAGGAATGGAGATTAGACCAATGGAAATCTGTGCTTTGGTCTAATGAGTCCAAATTTGAGATCTTTGGATCCAACCACCGTGTCTTTGTGCGATGCAGAAAAGGTGAACGGATGGATTCTACGTGCCTGGTTCCCACTGTGAAGCATGGAGAAGGAGGGGTGATGGTATGAGGGTGCTTTGCTGGTGACACTGTTGGGGATTTATTCAAAATTGAAGACATACTGAACCAGCATGGCTACCACAGCATCTTGGACCGTCATTTATTTTTCAACAGGACAATGACCCCAAACACACCTCCAGGCTGTGTAAGGGCTATTTGACTAAGAAGGAGAGTGATGGGGTGCTAGATGACCTGGCCTCCACAGTCACCAGACCTGAACTGAATCGAGATGGTTTGAGGTGAGCTGGACCGCAGAGTGAAGGCAAAAGGGCCAACAAGTGCTAAGCATCTCTGGGAATTCTTTCAAGACTGTTGGAAGACCATTTCCAGTGACTACCTCTTGAAGCTCATTAAGAGAATGCCAAGAGTGTGCAAAGCAATAATCAAAGCAAAAGGTGGCTACTTTGAAGAATCTAGAATATTATACATACTTTCAGTTTTTTCACACTTTTTTGTTATGTATTTCATTCCACATGTGTTAATTCATAGTTTTGATGCCTTCAATGTGAATCTACAATTTTCAGAGCCCTGAAAATAAAGAAAACTCTTTGAATGAGGTTTGTCCAAACTTTTGTTCTGTACTGTTTATATCATTTTTATATATATATATATATATATATATATATATATATATATATATCTGTGTGTGTACATATATGCACAGTACGGCTAACGGTATCCTACATAAGAAAGAGTAACTAATTGATATTCTAGTTATGCTGTACAATAAACTGATAAAGGAAAAGAGCATTTGAAGATTTACATTGTGCTAATCAGGTATATATGGTTGCTGTTCTAAAAAGTTTAGGTGTTACCGTCAATGCTCTAGTAAATAATATGTAACCTACACACAAATGGAGGACCATGAACACACATGATCTTAAGGAAATGCATTTTATGGATTTACGCGAGTAAAAACAAATCAATCGCACCCCCGCAGTGATGTCTAGTTAGAAGCTAATCCTGCCAAACAATAGAGCAGAAAATACTATTTACTGTAGTAAGGGGGTGGATAGACATGCTTTTATTCACAATGACTGAAGAAAAAATATAAATGCAGCCTTTTTAACAGTAATTACTTACAATGTTGGTTCTAAACTCCCTATAATTTTTCTTAGCATGCAGTACGCCAAGCTCGTCTTGTAGATGGAGAGTTACTCTTGTTGGGACGTCATGAAATTATTGCCTTTTTTGTAGTTATTTATCAAAAATAGAAAGTTTATATTGTAATTAGGATGCATGTGTTTTAAAAAACATACCAGTAAATTATCTTTAGAAGGATTGTCCAACACGTATTTTTATATAGGCATAGTTTAAAAATAAACAGAAAGCATAGTATTCCACTACTTGGGTTTAAGCATCCTTTCCAGGAGTAAACGCAAATGTGACCACTGCAGTCAATCACTGTCCACAGCTGTGACACATAATTCACCAATGCAGCCAATGACCAAAATAGTTAGTACAGAGCTGGTCTCTTTTTATTTGTTCTGATTTTACAAGGAAATATAAAGTTAAATTTTGGATATTAGCTTATCTCATTAAGTTGTTTGACATCACCCCATAGTTGAACACTTGATTTAGACATTAAGTCTATATATACAGGTCTATATATACAGGTCTGGCAAGAATTTCACACTGCTTTTGGGTGACCTTATGCCACTCCTGGTGCAAATTTAAGCAGTTCTTTGTTTGATGGCTTGTGACTATCCATCTTCCTCTTGATTACATTTCAGAGGTTTTCAATGGGGTTCAGGTCTGGAGATTGGGCTGGCCATGACAAGGTTTTGATATGGTCGTCCTTCGTCCACACATTGATTGACCTAGCTGTGTGGCACGTCGCATTGTCCTGCTGCAAAATCAGTCCTCATAGTTGTGGAACATTGCCTGAGCAGAAAGAAGCAACTGTTTTTCCAGGATAACCATTTATGTGGCTTGATCCATACATCCTTCACAAAGTTTAATTTGCCCAATTCCAGCCTTCTGGAAGCATCCCTAGATCATCACCGATCCTCCACCAAATTTCACAGTCGGTGCAAGACACTGTGGCTTGTACGCCTCTCCAGGACTCCGTCAAACCATTAGATGACCAGGTGTTGGGCAAAGCTGAAAATTAGACTAATCAGAGAAGATTATCTTATTCCAGTCCTCTATGGTCCAATCCTTATAGTATTTGCCAAACTTCAGCCTGGCTCACCTTTGCTTCTCATTGATAAAAGGCTTTTTTCTAGCTTTACATGACTTGAGCCCTGCCTCTAGGAGCCTGTTATGAACTGATCTTGCCATGCACTCCACCCCCAGCTGCCATTTGACATTTTTTTTGTAGGTCACTTAATGCCATCCTGCGGTTGCTGAGTGACTTTCAAATAAGATGACGGTCATCCCGGTCAGTGGAGAGTCGCTTTCGCCGACCTCTGCCGGTCTATACTCTGGTTGGAGTTCAACTGACATTGGAATGGAATGGCTGTCAGACATGTAGAGAAGCTGATTTTTATAAAACTGTGAAGTGGTCCCTTAATTTTTGCCAGATACATATATATATATATATATATATATATATATATATATATATATATATATATACTGTGTATATGTATATATATATTATATATATATATATATATGTATATATATATATATATATATATATATATATATATATACAGTTAGGTCTAGAAATATTTGGACAGTGACACAATTTTCGCGAGTTGGGCTCTGCATGCCACCACATTGGATTTGAAATGAAACCTATACGACAGAATTCAAGTGCAGATTGTAAGGTTTAATTTGAAGGTTTGAACAAAAATATCTGATAGAAATTGTAGGAATTGTACACATTTCTTTACAAACACTCCACATTTTAGGAGGTCAAAAGTAATTGGACAAATAAACCAAACCCAAACAAAATATTTTTATTTTCAATATTTTGTTGCGAATCCTTTGGAGGCAATCACTGCCTTAAGTCTGGAACCCATGGACATCACCAAACGCTGGGTTTCCTCCTTCTTAATGCTTTGCCAGGCCTTTACAGCCGCAGCCTTCAGGTCTTGCTTGTTTGTGGGTCTTTCCGTCTTAAGTCTGGATTTGAGCAAGTGAAATGCATGCTCAATTGGGTTAAGATCTGGTGATTGACTTGGCCATTGCAGAATGTTCCACTTTTTTGCACTCATGAACTCCTGGGTAGCTTTGGCTGTATGCTTGGGGTCATTGTCCATCTGTACTATGAAGCGCCGTCCGATCAACTTTGCGGCATTTGGCTGAATCTGGGCTGAAAGTATATCCCGGTACACTTCAGAATTCACCCGGCTACTCTTGTCTGCTGTTATGTCATCAATAAACACAAGTGACCCAGTGCCATTGAAAGCCATGCATGCCCATGCCATCCCGTTGCCTCCACCATGTTTTACAGAGGATGTGGTGTGCCTTGGATCATGTGCCGTTCCCTTTCTTCTCCAAACTTTTTTCTTCCCATCGTTCTGGTACAGGTTGATCTTTGTCTCATCTGTCCATAGAATACTTTTCCAGAACTGAGCTGGCTTCATGAGGTGTTTTTCAGCAAATTTAACTCTGGCCTGTCTATTTTTGGAATTGATGAATGGTTTGCATCTAGATGTGAACACTTTGTATTTACTTTCATGGAGTCTTCTCTTTACTGTTGACTTAGAGACAGATACACCTACTTCACTGAGAGTGTTCTGGACTTCAGTTGATGTTGTGAACGGGTTCTTCTTCACCAAAGAAAGTATGCGGCGATCATCCACCACTGTTGTCATCCGTGGACGCCCAGGCCTTTTTGAGTTCCCAAGCTCACCAGTCAATTCCTTTTTTCTCAGAATGTACCCGATTGTTGATTTTGCTACTCCAAGCATGTCTGCTATCTCTCTGATGGATTTTTTCTTTTTTTTCAGCCTCAGGATGTTCTGCTTCACCTCAATTGAGAGTTCCTTAGACCGCATGTTGTCTGGTCACAGCAACAGCTTCCAAATGCAAAACCACACACCTGTAATCAACCCCAGACCTTTTAACTACTTCATTGATTACAGGTTAATGAGGGAGACACCTTCAGAGTTAATTGCAGCCCTTAGAGTCCCTTGTCCAATTACTTTTGGTCCCTTTAAAAAGAGGAGGCTATGCATTACAGAGCTATGATTCCTAAACCCTTTCTCCAATTTGGATGTGAAAACTCTCATATTGCAGCTGGGAGTGTGCACTTTCAGCCCATATTATATATATAATTGTATTTCTGAACATGTTTTTGTAAACAGCTAAAATAACAAAACTTGTGTCACTGTCCAAATATTTCTGGACCTAACTGTATATACAGTATACACGGTATATTACAATCTTGAGTGTACACTTTTGTAAATATTTTATTATATTGTTTCATGGGACAACACTGATGATATGATACTTTGATACAATGTAAAGTAGTGTCTAGCTCGTATAATACTCTATATTTGGTGAACTTTCTAAATAACTCAACACACAGCCATTAATGTCAAAATTGCCTGCAAAAAAAGTTAGTACATCCCTAAGTGAAAATGGCCAAATTATGCCTAATAAGCCATTTTTCCTCCCCAGTGTCGTGTGACTCAATAGTTTTACAATGTCTCAGGTATAAATGGAGAGTAGGTGTGGTAAATTTAGTGTTGTTGCTCACATACTCTCTCCTACTGGTCACTCGAAATTCAACATGGCACCTCATGGCAAAGAATTCTCCAAGGATCTAAAACAAAGATATGTTGCTCAACATAAAGATTGCCTAGTCTATGAGAAGCTTGCCAAAGCCATGAATCTGAGCTCCAGCATGCTGACGAAGACCAAACAGCAGTTTAACAAGACAGGTTTCAGTCAGAACAGACCTTAACCCTGTTAAGCATCCAACAGAAGTTGGAAGAGCACAAGGTCTCTAACATCCACCAGCTCCATAATGTCCTCATGTACGATATAAGAGGATTCCAGTGGCTCCTGTGAAGCTCTAGTGAACTCCATGTCCAAGAGAGTTCATGCAGTTCTTGAAAATAATGGTGGCCCTACAAAACATTGACACTTTGGCACAATTTGATCATTTTCACTTAAGGGTGTACTCACCTTTGTTGCCAGCAGTTTTGACATTAATGGCTGTGTGCTGAGATATTTAGAGTGCGCACCAAATTTACAATGTTATACAAGCACTTATGATGTGAATATATAATATTAGGCATTTATGAATTGCCCTTTGATAGAATATATCTGTTATTAGTGATTTGGCATATAATTAATTGAATTACTGTTTTTATGCTAGATATGTAAATTAGCTTTCAACTGAAAATTATTTCAATACTACTATATGTATCTCTCACTTATTTATGTACACTGCTTGAGGAAGGTTGTTCACAACTGAAATGTTGCCACAACCCATGGGCTGAAATAAAGGTCCATTCTTTTTCTGATTTATGGAGTGCTGCCTTGTTTTTGCTGGACTTTTCTATAATTAGATATTTGTAAGTAAGGCTTTGCACCCATCACTTATTTTTCTTTGTGTTTTTCCATTTTTTCGATAGATAGATAGATAGATAGATAGATAGATGGATGGATGGATAGATGGATAGATGATATATAGATGGATGGATGGATGGCTAGATAGATAGATAGATGAATGGATGGATGGATGGATAGATAGATAGATATATAGATAGATAGATAGATAGATAGATAGATGGAAGGATAGATAGATAGATAAATAGATAGATAGATGGAAGGATAGATGGATGGATAGATAGATAGATAGATAGATAGATAGATAGATAGATAGATAGATAGATAGATAGATAGATAGATAGATGGATGGATAGATGGATAGATGATATATAGATGGATGGATGGATGGCTAGATAGATAGATAGATGAATGGATGGATGGATGGATAGATAGATAGATAGATAGATAGATAGATAGATAGATAGATGGAAGGATAGATAAATAGATAGATAGATGGAAGGATAGATGGATGGATAGATAGATAAATAGATAGATAGATAGATAGATGGATGGATGGATGGATAGATGGATAGATGATATATAGATGGATGGATGGATGGCTAGATAGATAGATAGATGAATGGATGGATGGATGGATAGATAGATAGATAGATAGATAGATGGAAGGATAGATAGATAAATAGATAGATAGATGGAAGGATAGATGGATGGATAGATAGATAAATAGATAGATAGATAGATAGATAGATAGATAGATAGATAGATAACAGATAGATAGATAGATAGATAGATAGATAATGGATAGATAGATAGATAGACAATGGATAGATAGAGGGAAAGTTAGATAGATAAATAGATGGATAGATAGATAGATAGATGGAAGGATAGATGGTTGGATAGATAGATAGATAGATAGATAGATAGATAGATAGATAGATAGAAAATGGATAGATAGATAGAAAGATAATGGATAGATAGATAAATAGATAAATAGATAGATAATGGATAGAGAGATAGATAGATAGATAGATAGATATAGATGGATAGATTTCACACAAGGGTACTTGCCATCATGAAGAGAAGAAATAAACCTTGTTCTGTTTCTTGTGAAGCTCCGCAGATGTTAATCCATGTAGAGCTCTTTCCAATAAAAATATATATGCAAAGACAGCAACATGTCATTGGAAATGAGGAACGTGTCTGAGGCACACACTGACAGTATTAGAGCTACAGTTCTATTCATATTAATAAATGTTAATATCCTTTATTATAACATAGTGATAATAACTGTCATTATAAAGCAGAGGTCTCGTGTAATCAGACGCTGTTGCTCTGCTGCTTTATCAAATCGTTAGTCGCTTGCTCCAGACTTCCGTTAATAAGAACTCATTGTCATGTCCTTTTATATTATTGTGCCTCAAAATTTTGTAAGTGTGAAGCAGCCTCATTGTTAAAGTGAAAGCTCCCACATTTATGAAGATAAGCAACAGTTTATTTATTATTAATGATGATAAGTTAAATATTGGTATATTTTAAGACAGAAAAACTCATTTTATTCTATACACGACAGCATTCGCATCATACATGAGATAAGATGATCACCTTAAAAAAGATGCCATCCCCTACATATTTTCCCATGTTGCAGTTTTGCAGCAATTGGCACAAAAACATCAGGACTAGAGATAAAAGGATCTTTTGAAATTCAGTTTTGTCGCCTTTGCAGAATTTTATCACAAAAATTTGTTTGGAATTGAATATATTTGTTCTAATCCAAGTAAAATATATCTTTGTACCGTGTTAGCCAGTAGAGATAAAAAAATTGTTTAAAAGAACAGAGAGTCCTCAGTGGTTGATACCTTTTAATGGCTAACTGAAAAGATGGTAATAATTGCAAGCTTTCGAGACTACTCAGGTCTCTTCATCAGGCATGGTATAGCCATGGTATATACCATGCCTGATGAAGAGACCTGAGTAGTCTCGAAAGCTTGCAATTATTACCATCTTTTCAGTTAGCCATTAAAAGGTATCAACCACTGAGGACTCTCTGTTCTTTTAAACAATTTTTTTGTTCTAATCTTCATACTGGAAAGGAGAGAGAGAGAGATTTCATATTTCACTTACAAGTGGAATATGGAGATGGAAACCAACTTTTCTGTGTAAACTGCCAACCTGATGCCCAACTGCGCTCAACTGGGAACCGCTGATTTCTGATAACCCAAGGTACTGACCAGCATTCTATAAAGTATGACAATATGGTACTTTGTACGCCAAAGTACAAGGTATGTCACAGCAAGAGAGCATTTTGGAGTAGTCAGTGCAGTCACGCAAAATGACACTTTGCACACTCTCTCATGCTTCAGTAATGTGGGAAATGGTGCTGGACAAGTTTTTCTGTGAATTGCAAAGTGTTTGATTTTGTGCAGAATCATGAATTTCCCGATCCTCAGGATATTAAACTGCAACATTGATGGAATTTGTTCAAAACTCTGTTGTTTCTGTCTTGGTTCTATGGAATTCACAACAAAATGTTATTTCCTGTGAATTTGCACAAATTGAAGCAAAACCCCGTTACAGGGGTCACATGACCAACGTGCTATGCTTAAACATGACAGACGAGGACTATGACTGCCTAGTATAGAGAGTTATTTATTTATTAAGTCGCGGTTTTAATTTATTTATAATTCTGTTCTGCTTTATTACCTTATGGGTCTGAGAGCAGGCTTTATTTAGGCCTGCGGTCTTGGGTCTAACTAATTCAGGAGTCTGGAATTATGTATGTATATTTCTAGGGGTCTAGTCTAGTATCTGATTAATTTACAGGACTGGTTTGGTGTCGTAATCTATTTAGGGATCTAGTCTGGAGTTGGTTTAAAGGTTTGGGTCTGGTCTGGAGTCTAATTTCTTTTTATTGTTTGGTAATGAATGAGGTCTTGGTTCTGGCGCTTATTTAGAGTCTGGGACCTGAATAATTTACTGGCTGGTCTGATAGAGTATGGTTGAGGTCTGAACTCACTAGTTGTTTTGGCTTTCATTTGTTCATGTTTGTCTTATTCTTGGAGGTGCTGGCCAGTTTTTTGATATTTGTAGTACACTTGCTTTTGACTGAGCGCTCCACCCATCAGACTAGTTCATTTTAAATAAAGCTGGATTCTGCTTGCCTTTAAAATAGCAGGCTTTTAGTCCGGGTAGAGGTATATAAGGTTAGGGTCACAACAAGGGGGTATTCCATATTGTTAACTATTGGGCTCTCATCTATTGGCCAATATGTGCACTAAGTACTTTATTTTACCATAATTTCTATAGCAGCAATTGCAATTCCAATTTCATATATTCAATGTTTACTTATTATAAAATTTCAGAGTGCAGCTGTATTTGTTGGGTTACCGTATATTGGCCAGTTGTCTTGGCTTGAAACTGTTCCCACTTGTCTTATCCATGAAGGTGCCATTCAGCTTTTTGATATTTTAATTTATTATAAAATATAATAATTTATTAAGGTGTCTGGTCTGTGACCTAATTATGTTAGGGTACTTTCACACTTGCGTTTATTTCCTTCCGTTACAATCCGCCCTTTTGGAAAACGGCGGAATCCGTTAACGGATTCCGCTGTTTCCCATAGACTTGTATGGGTGACGGATTGTACCAAAAGGACCTGCGTTGCTTCCGCTGGGCGACGCTCCGTTGCTTCCGCCCAGCGGGAGGAACGCAGCATGTAACGTTATTTTGAGCAGCGGAATCCTCTGGATTCCACTGCGCATGCTCTTTTTTTTTTTAAATCAAACTTTATTTTGGCTCGCGGTGGCCGAACGTTCAGCTGAGCGCCCGGCCGTCGGCAAGCAACAGCGCTCAGCTGAGCGACCGGCCACCAGCATGCACGGGCGCCGGCAAGTGACAGCGCTCAGCTGAGCGCCCGCCCGCTGGCATGCCCGCCCGCTGGCATGCCCGGCCGCCGGCAAGTGACAGCGCTCAGCTGAGCGCCCACCCGCCGGCATGCCCGGGCGCCGGCAAGTGACAGCGCTCAGCTAATCACCCGGCGGCCGGCTGCAGGGAGCGATCAGCTGATCACCCGGCGGCCGGCTGCAGGGAGCGATCAGCTGATCACCCGGCGGCCGGCTGCAGGGAGCGATCAGCTGATCACCCGGCGGCCGGCTGCAGGGAGCGATCAGCTGATCACCCGGCGGCCGGCTGCAGGGAGCGATCAGCTGATCACCCGGCGGCCGGCTACTGGGAGCGATCAGCTGATCACCCGGCGGCCGGCTACTGGGAGCGATCAGCTGATCGTTTACAATAGTCTGCTGCTGGTAAAACTGTAAAAAAAAAAAAATCAAAACGAATTGCGTTGTTTTGCAGCATCCGTTGCATCCGTTGTGCCACTATATGCAACAGATCCGTTGCATCCGTTACACAACGCAATGCAACGGATACCGTTCAACGCAAGTGTGAAAGTACCCTTAGATGTCTGGTTTGGTGTTTTTATTAAAGGTTTTCATCTGATGATGACTCCTTCCATTTCAGTTTTGCACTGGGGTCAGAATAATCTGAATTAATTTGGGGTACTGGTGTAGAATCAGAATAATTTGGGCTTCCGGCTTTAGGTTTTTGGTCTTGAAGTCTGAATTTAGTATGATGCCTTCATGCATTTTCTTCTTGAGTATGTGATACTATTGTTCCAGGATTCTTCAGGTTGTTTGTCAGGTCAAACTGAAAGTTTTAACAGAATCCTATGTTTTTATCATGGTTTGGCCAATAAATGATGATCATGAAGGTTTGAGAAGGAAGGAGATAAGGGAAAAAGTACAACTCCAATCAGAGAAGAAAGTAACTGAAAGTAAATAATTATTTGATCATGGCTGAATATGAGTGATAAGCATTGACTAATCATAGTCTGGCAGACACAACCATCCTGGTATTGTAGGATTCGTCAAACACTTCCCTTACAAAAGATCTCAATCTGAAAAGAAGTGTCATTGTTGTATAGTCACTTTAAAAGAGTAATCTATCACTAGAATTTTGCTACTCCATTTGAGCGCAGCATGATATAGGGGCAAAGTCAAGGAATGTATCAATTACTATAATTACTAGGCAGTATGATGTCATACTGACAAAATCCCTGTTTTATCTGCTGCAAATCTACCAGTTCTCTTAAAGCTGAGCTTTTTATAACCCCCCACACCACTAATTGAGAGCTTTTTGTGTATGCTATGCATAGGCAGAAATCTTCCTATCAGTGGTGGGGCTAAACTGATCTCAAGAATACATAAGGCTACATTGCAGAAAGTTTACTAGTCCTTTAGTGATAATTTCCTGCTGATAGAAGAGTGATTTTATCAAAACTGCACCAAGCAACACAGAAAGTGACAGATCCCTGACATCAGTGTCTCTGGGTATACATTATGCTTCTCTCATATTAGTTGGCAAAAACCTGCTGATAGGTTTTAGGATTTAAAGGGAATCTATGAGTTTCATGAGGGGATAACAATTATTTGTGGAGCCATGGAGATGCATCCTCCCAACTTCATTTTTACTGAACTCTTCGAAAATTCTACTATATGCCTCATGATATATTTCATTTAATCAGATGAAAAAAAACTAGTTACAACACATTGTTAGATTGCAAGATGAGCAACCTAATCACCTCCATTTAAAGCATTTCACCAGCTCTGATATATATAGGACACATTGTTATTAGATAAGTCAGGCTATCTAGTCTGATCAATAACACTGGGGAACAAAAATATTGGTGCAAGAGAAATGTAACCTGTTTTTAGGTCAGTTTTTGTTGCTGATTCTAAATCTGTACTTATTTTTCTTCTATCAGCTCTAGTTAATAAGATGTGATATACCCAATGTATATGTATACGACCGATCCAAAAACTAGGGCTGCTGTCTACTAAGCATTATTTTTTTTGCCTTCTTATTAAAACAAATTCACACATGTAGATTTATTTTACTTCTTTTCCTACTTTCAGAAAATAGGAATTAAACATCCATAAAAAGTTGTCATTAAGACATTGTTCATTTACTAATATAGTTACCAAAGCGGCCTTTAAAGATTTCTTGCAGTGTGTTGCGCAAGGTTAATCAATTGGAAAAGACAAGCAGTAATCCAACATCATGTGGGTATTCGAGTGTTGTCTGTATCTTTCTTCTACAGTTCTTAAAGCTTGGTAAGACCGTTTACTTTGCACTTCACTTTACCAAGGTTTTCTGGGAAATGATCCAAGAGGCTATGGAGAGAATGCACCTTCATACTTATTGCACAACCAAGATGATGAAAAGAAGATAGCATTATTTATACTACTTTAGTGTAACTATGTACTTTAGATTTCCTAAGAAAATTCTGTACAACCATAGTGAAAGAATACCATGCATCTGCCCCAGCATCATTCAATGAATCTTTGAAGTGTGGATCTTTGAAGTGTGGAGTCCTAAAATATGTTGACTGTCAAAAATAATCACATTTAGCCTCTCAATGGTGAGTGCTGGAAATTTTCTGCAGATGTAGTGAAAGCGTCTTCCATTTTTAGATCCACATAGATTGGGCACTGGTGATCGTGGTATTATATTTTTTGTATGTTCTGTTTTGCTCTTCAGTTATGGTAATGGGTTTGATCCATATTTGTTTCCATTGAGTAAAAGCACACGTTAGGCTCCACTTACAGCTGTTATAAAACAGCCGCCATTCGCTTGGTCGATATTATAATATGCCCATTTTCATCAACAAGCCTTATATCTTAAAACTTATTTAAATATGCATTGCATTTAATAAGTTTTCAAGTATTTGTCACAAAATCCCAAATTCATATTTGGGCAACTGTACATTATCTCAACAAATAGAGCTGCTATGAAAGATAAATGACTTATTCTGATTCAGACTGAATATACCTAAAATCAACTCTAATACCTGAGGCACCTAAACATTTCTTTTTATATATTCCTTGGTGTGATGAATACAAGTTGGTATACGAAACAATACATAAAGTGATAAAAACATGATAAGAAGCAAACAATTCAAGACAGATGCTGTATTTGGCCTTTTAAACTTAAGAAGGATTGTCAACATTTTAGAGTTGGCACCAACATATAACCTGCAATATTATTATTATTATTATTATTATTGTTATTATCATCTATCTATTTATCTAAAAAAATATGGAGCAGCGCAAAAAAAGAATGAATTTCAAAATTATCAAATTCAAATAAATGACAAATATCAGGAAATTTGAGCTGAACTCAATCCTCCATGGATCGATCTGCTCATCTCTAAGCTCCATGTATAGATTTGATTGTGGTGCTAAATTTTGTGAATGACAACATGTAGAAGAATTAAGATCTCCATTTATAGTCAGTTACACAGTACAATAGAGGACTATCTGTTGAAAACCTTTTTTTCAACAGTAATTAGAAAATGATCTTAATAAATAAAATATGTAACTAAAATAGAACAGACAAGATGAGCAGGGATTACTCTTAACAAGGCGCTGAATGTCTGTGAGGTTGGGGATTTGCTAAACCTCCCTCCATTCTTGATTCTGATCAATTAAGTCAATTTTAAATTTTAAATCCATAATATCTTATGAGTTACATTAAAAATAGTGTTCCAGAATTAAACAACTCTGTCCATAAAATGAAGAAATAACAATTACTTATCCTGTATATCTCCACTACTCCAGTGATACTAACTAATATTAGAAGTGACATTATATCAATCACCTGACAGCTGCAGTCAATCACTGGCCTCAACAGTTTAAATTTACAACATGTGACTTCTGAGGTCAGTGATTGACTGCAATAGTCAGGTAATTTACGGACGAGATCTCAACATTATTTCTGGTACCCACAGATCCACAAAAGCAGCAACATTGTAGTAACAGGTGATTCAAGGGCTAAGGTAAGTAATTATTGTTTATTTTATAAGCTTCCCTACTCTATGATCAATTTTACATAATCCCCAAAAAACCCTTTAAAAATCAGGTTTATGTTAAATGTAGTTTTTGGGGTATTTTTTCCCCTGTCACAAATTGAATTAAAAATAAAACTGAGAAATTGTGCAGTTTACAGAAAGGCTGCAGGGGCTATTGGAGACTCAAACTTATCTTTTGTTTCCAGAAATTCACATGTGCATTAACAACCATAGACTGACTCTATTATTAGAAAATGTAAGTCAACTATTGCTAACAGTTTCTGTAGAATTGCATACATATTGATCCCTACAATGTTAATTCTAAAACCAACTCTTTATCCATGATAATGCTCCCATAAAAATCTGGATTATCATGATATAAACATGTCTAACCTTGAATAATAAGGTTTGTCTGCAGTTTAAACAAAGCAGAATCACCATAGTCATTTGATGTTATATGAGTGTGTGACAGGTTCCTCCTCAATTTTTGAACTAAAAAAACTATCATAAATATCTAGTTTTTGGTTGTCCCATAAAAGTCGTTTATAACATGTAATAAAAAAAAACAGTTTTGGTCCCAGATATTGGAGAATCAACCAAGCCTTGGTGCAGAACATCAAGTCAAATGGATAGAAAAATAAAAAAAATCCTATCTAGTGGAAGTAGACTGTTCCTTGAGTAAAGCTGGGTTCACACTAAGCGACAGCGACAACGACGTCGCTGTTACGTCACCATTTTCTGTGACGTAACAGCGACCTTGTAAGTCTCTGTTATGATCGCTGCTTAGCTGTCAAACACAGCGACGCAGCAGCGATCATAACGTCGCTGTGCTACATGTGCAGAGAGCAGGGAGCCGCGCTTAGCGCTGGCTCCTTGCTCTCCTAGGTACAGTACACATCGGGTTAATTAACCCGATGTGTACTGCAGCTACATGTCACAGTGCAGAGAGCAGGGAGCCGCGCACACTGCTTAGCGCTGGCTCCTTGCTCTCCTTGCTACAGTATACATCGGGTTAATTACCCGATGTGTACTGCAGCCACATGTGCACAGAGCAGGAGCCGGCACTGGCAGCAAGGGCGGAGGCTGGTAACGAAGGTAAATATCGGGTAACCAGGGAAAGGTCTTCCCTTGGTTACCCGATGTTTACGCTGGTTACAGCTTACCGCAGCTGCCAGACGCCGGCTCCTGCTCCTTGCTTGCTTCATTTCGTCGCTCTCTCGCTGTCACACACAGCGATGTGTGTGTCACAGCAGGAGAGTGACGACCAAAAAATGAAGCTGGACATTCAGCAACGACCGGCGACCTCACAGCAGGGGCCAGGTCGTTGCTGGATGTCACACACAGCGACAGCGACGGGACGTCGCTGCAACGTCACAGAAAATGGTGACGTAGCAGCGACGTCGTTGTCGTTGTCGCTGTGTGTGACACCAGCTTAAGACTAACCATAAAGGTCATAAAGAAGATGGCCTGACTTCAGGGACTTTATGTCACTTCTTATAGATACACAAATGACTGCTTGGCTCTGTGATTGATTCAATCCATTACATGACGGTTTTCCAATCCTTCCTATAGTTGTAGTGTAGGAAGCAATTTTTTAATGTAGTTATTAAAATTATACATTGTTAAATAAGTAAGACTACTTAATTCTGAATGCATTTTCTACTCACTATGATTTATACCGGGTAATGAATAAACAAGGCAGAGGTTCAGTTTCAGCAGTTCATGAAGCTGCAAGCAGAGTCAGAAAGACAATGACACTGAATGTCAATTATTTTCAGCATTGTATGTACGTTTGATATTGATATGTTAATGATGTAATGAATCTACTTAGTTCTAAGTACTAATCTGGAAGCAATTGTAGAGGATTTGATAACATCTGCCCTTAGCGTAGTGACTTTCTATTGCTTGAAGGAACATCAAATTGGTTTGAAAATAGGGTCTGAGACACGAATCGAGCTGTACTGTTTTCCCCCTTTTTAGAATGGATTAGATTTGGGTTTAACGTTCTGATATATCTGCATTGCCTGGGCTTTACATAGAATTCTCATTTTAAAGTGTTTTGGAGATGAATCAATGAACATTTGAACAGATCATTCTCTCCTTCTCTCTCATCTTGATTAATCCATTAAAGTTAATGCTTCAGTCGTTGCCTTCTACAGAATCTCCTTGAAATCCTGTAAAGGTAAGGTAATCCTAGGCAGCAGATGATGTCACATAGCTGTACACTTAACTAGACTTCGGAATATCTAGACTTCTACGATAGCAGAGGGTGATCGGGATCACTACATAAATAAAATATGTCACCATTGCAATAACTGTTTGATTTGTCCTTATTACGGACTCTATAGAGATTCATCAATTGGGTGATAGCAGGCATGTACATAAGTCTATGAAAATGTCAATTTAGCAAAACCATGCACATAGTAGAAGTTTGTATAGACAACAGCAAACCATTTTGGAAAAAGAATATATATCACCCCTTGCACTAAATCATCACATACAAGCCACAATAAACTGTTTCCACAGTCACAGTAGTTCACCTTCTGAACTCCCATACAAATGCACATATGGTAAGTCTGCCCACACCAAAAATCTGTATATGATAAAAGAGGCTGTCACAACTTGTTCTGCAGGAGCACAATATTTCCAGCCTTTCAGCTTTCTATTAAGCTCATAGAGTTGCACTCCTCTACGATTGACAGTTTAGACCAGTGACATCATGGTATCTCTGGCCACAATTCTGTACTCTCTAATATTCCTATATGAGTCAACTTTTTCTCTCCAGCATTGAAGGAACCCAGGGGCATTAAAGCTGGCCATAGTGGAATCTTGCAGTGTGCACCCGGCAAGCATCAGGGCAGTGTTTACAAACATTGTTGAAAAAGGCTTGTAAGGAAGAGCAGACCTGTGTAACTTCAATTCAGTGGGTTCAGTTGAACTTTGCATAAAGTTCAGTTCAGACTTGGCCGAACCACAAAGGAAGAAACTAATTGGACAGTTCATGTCTCTGCTCACATGCAGCCAGCCATCCACAGATCACTTTCGGGGGTGGGCAGGGTTTTTCCAATTTTTTGGGGGGTACACACTACATCTGATCAAACTGTTGCTACCCCTCAGTGTGACCAGTTCAAACACTACATAAAGCTTACATTGGGCTGAGCACCGAGAATACCTGAGCACAGGTTTGCATAAGTAAAGAAACCAAACTCCAAACCCGAACTATGGTTTTTTTGTTAAGTCTGTGCTCGGTACGAATCCCAAACCTCTGGTTTGCTCATCTCTACTTGTGAGAACTGCACATGCCCAGCTGCTGTTCATTGACTGCCATAACCTGGGCATCCAGCTGTAAATAATAAAATTAAAAACCCCTCTAAACAGACAGGAGTTTGAATAGCACTTACATTAAAAAGGGTATATTGTATTGTGTAGCAAATGTGGCATGGGAAAAATGTTGAAAGAGTATGGAAACTAAAAAATTTCTAAGACTAGACAGACAGACAGATAGCTAGATAGATAGATAGATAGATAGATAGATAGAGGGACAGATAGATTTTGGAACAGAAATACCAAGAATATGTGTCTTTTTGTTGAAATGTTGTTAATCTTATAAATCTTGATATTTATACCATTCTGAGGCTTTGAAATGAAGAACTCAGCAGGAAACATTTCTTGAAGGGCACACTGCTGTGTCCCAATATATCATTATGTGGTATACACATTTTATAATCTATATACAAAATATTTCATCTTCAGAACACCTGATGATAAAAAAAATGTCATCTCTATTTATCTTGTATCAGACTTACTATTACAAGGTCTAAAGAAAAACTTCTGTAGTTTTGCATAGAATACATTCCCCAGATGTAATAGGCCTGGCTGGAGATCCTCTCCCTCCCTTAAACAATCCTACAAGGTTTTGAATTTGATATTTCAATATTTTCTTGACTGTATTTTCCATGAGTGCACCTAAGAAAGACAACTTGACAACATGACAACTTCAGTGTCTGTACATTGGCGGCATTTACTGCACAAATGCGATAGGTACCAGAATTACAGTTGTGAACACTAAAGGAGAAATAAAAAATAATAATAAATAGCCCTGGTACCGAACATCAAGTCAAATGAATAAAAAAATAAGAGAGATCCGACCTAGTGCAAGTTGACTGTTCCTTGAATAAGACACAGCATTAAAGTCAGACAGTGCCGTGATGATTATATGGGATAGCAGGACACTAGGGCTCTTATGCTGACTCTCAACCTACGGGGCCCTAAGCTATCCCTAATCTCAGGGATACTACTGATGGTCGAGCTGCCTGATTCTCCTTCCTGGTCCTGTGCCTGACTAGTCCTGATTTGATACCCCCTTACCCCTCCCACAGGGAGGGACAGGACAGGAGTGAGATGACTAATTGGGCACAGTTACTTTTTTTGCCAGTGATTTAGACATTAATGGCTATGTTGCGTTATTTAGCTGACACAACAAATTTACACTGTATACTGACTACTTTACATTGTATCAAAGTGTCATATCTTCATTGTTCATCCCATGAAAAGATATACTGTAGATATACTGTTTATACCTTAGTAAATAAAAAACAGGTAACAGGTTCTACAGTTCTTGGAGCATATGGTAAATTTAGTGGCCTGTGAAGAAATGTTTGCCTATGTAGTCCTATGGAAGTCCTATGTAAGTCCAATATATAACTGTGAAAAATGGAATATGAAGTATAGATAGGCAAATTAGACTTCGCTATTTCATTCAACAGTCTCATCTAAAAAGTACACTGCACAATACACTTTTTTTAACATGAGATTTTACAGGAGAAGGTGTCACTTTATTAGAGGTGGTGTAAATCTATTCATAATACTTGGTCCATGGATCAATTGTTGCAAATGAAAGCGAGTCCTGAGTAACGCCTTTAGAATTTTGGATTTGGCAGCTCTTCTTTGATGAGCCACAATGTCACTTATGGGTTTAGTCTTATAAGCCGCCATGGCAAGAAATCATCCTTGCTGTATGGTGTACATGCAACATCTATTGAGGGTTCCCGACAGATTACTTTCATGGCTAATAGACCAAGTCCTTCAAATTAATTCTTACCCTATCTATACTTTATGAAAGTTGTCAACGTAAATGATTAATTTTCACACCAAAAGCATTTTCAAGCTTATACAGGACCTAAACTCTATACAATAAGGCTCAAAATTAGTATATCTAGAAATAAATGTAATATATACTGCTTACATCAATGCATCAAAAACAGAAATGTTAACTGAATTAACGGATATGTAAGCAATTGTTTTAACCATTACGAGAGCTGGAAGTATTGAGTGAAGGTGGAAATACTTTAAGGACTGCCAGTTAGCAATCTACAATTACACTTAACAAGTATCATTATTTATAAATTATAACAATAACTGGACACTTAGATGCTTCTTATAGAGGACAAATGTAATTTGTATATAACTGAACAGCAAATGGAAATAAGGTAGACTTAAGGTTTAGAGTCCTTTTAACTATATTGTTAAGTACATCCTTATTCTAACTCTCTGGCCATCACTTTTAAATGACTGGTGAAAGTGAAGCTCAACAACCTTCTCTGTCTTATCGTCACACAACACACATTATTTCAATCATACATTGCAGAAACTCAATACAAGTAGTGAGTGATGGTCTTTTTTCTCCTCCATAAATCAGGACTTTGTAAATACAGGGAAGTAATATGCCAGAAGGATCTCTAAGGATATCCTTTACCACCCTTTGCAATGTTTTCTCTTTACTGCCTATCTTCACAACATTTTCTATACATCTATTATGCTGCCATCCCTGCCAGTATAGCAGCTGTCAATCTTACCCAGCACATTTATCCTCTGAGATTGAAAGTTGTGAAAGTCTAAATGCAACGACTAAAAAAAATACAAAACAGAGAGTTCTGTTTAGTGAAATCATTTGTGTGAACAAGACGGGTAAACAGAAGATTGCCTACTTTACGAATAGATCATAGACTAGGTAGTTAAGCGGGCTTTACACGCTGCGATCTAGCTAGCGAGATCGCAAGCGATCGTACCCGCCCCCGTCGGTTGTGCGACATGGGCAAATTGCTGCCCGTCGCGCACAACCTCGCTTACCCCCGTCACACGGACTTACCTGTCCTGCGACGTCGCTCTGGCCGGCGAACCGCCTCCTTTCTAAGGTGGCGGGATGTGCGGCGTCACAGCGACGTCACATGGCAGCCGTCCAATAGAAGCGGAGGGGCGGAGATGAGCGGGACATAAACATCCCACCCACCTCCTTCCTTCCGCATAGCCGGTGGAGGCAGGTAAGAAGATGTTTCTCGCTCCTGTGATGTCACACATAGCGATGTGTGGTGCCGCAGGAACGAGGAACAACATTGCTAATTAGAAGAGAACGATTTTTTGCTTTAGGATGACCTCTCCGCGGCAAACGATTTTTGTCGTTTTTGCGATCGTTTTAGGTTGCACATAAGTGTCACACACTGCGATATCGTTTACCGGATGTGCGTCACAAACAACAAGACCCCGACGATAATTCATTAACAATATCATAGCGTGTAAAGCCCGCTTAAGACTTGGCATGGGCAGTGGAAGAAGATAGTTTAGAACTACAGTTGAGGTTAAGTAAATAGGATGGGGACAACAAAGAGAAAGGAGCAAGAAAAGGGAAGGAAGAAAAAAGGAGATGGCTTGACAAAAAATTCTGACGACTGTGTCACTCACTGGCTCAGGGTGTGTTGACATGTAGTCAATTTGGCACAATGATTCCTCAAAAATCTTCTGTGAAATTGCAGCAGCAAAAAGCATACAAACTACATGGATTTTGAGTAGAGTTTCTTCCCTTAAAGTAAGTAACAAAAAAAAAGAACGCAAACACTCCTCACCTGACACTTTGAAGGCTCTTTTGCCTGGCCCTTGCTGGTTCCTGTACAATCTAACCTTCTGCAATTAGTACTCATTCTATATGACTATTGAAGCCTGTGATCTCCTGAATCAGTCACAAAATATGAGACATCAATGCTAGAGGAAGGCTTGTCCAGAGGCCTAAAGGGGAACAGTGAAGGGACTTGAGAAGAGTTTCTTTTTACACTTAAAAAAGAGTATTTTATAGGGCATACCGATTTTGCAAGAATAGGTAGCAACAATTGGATTTGTAGCAAATGCTGACCTCCATATTTAACTCAGTGAAGAATATCTGTAACACTTCTGCAACAGATCCATTGAAAGTTCATGCTGTGCTCCATATCTCCTTTAAGCAGTGTATAAATTAGATTTTTTTTCACATCTTATCCTCTTTGCTGATAAATTTTAATTTTGTTTTATTTTTCGCTCACAAAAATGGTCTGAGAATAAGACTAGGGCCACACTGGTGTATAGCATCCTATGGGAGAGAACTCGAGCATGAGCCGAGTATCATTTACTGTGATCTGATTCTCTTGCATGTGAGAGTCGGATCACAGGTGAGGAGAAGAAGGAAAGATTAATTTCTCCATCTTCTCCATTGTCTGTTTCTGTATTTATAACATTGTACTCGGATGACATTAGTGCAGTCCGATGATTTCCACATACCCATAGACTTGTATTGGTGCGCATGATCCATTTGTGGAGGAAAAAACTGCAATCTGCTCCATAATATAACACTGATCAGAGTAGTATCTGATAAAACGTCCGATAGCACTTGTCTGTGTTATACGCTCGTGTGAACAACCCCTTAGTAGCAATTCTGCCATGAGTGAACATAGCTTGAGAAAACACAAGAGTAATTGCCCATCCTTATAGCATATGCCAATTTAGTGAAACACTCCATTAAATTTACCTATATGACATTCCTTTCTAAAAATTATGTTTACCAAAATACTATTCATTATATGAAAGGAAATTTGTTCTTTGAGCAGTTATCTTTGCTGCTGGAACCACATAATCAGCCTGTCATCTTCACTTTCACCCCTAAGTTATTTGCTTTCATTTATTCATTTTACATAATATTTTTATAGAAAAATATATACAGTGTGTAAGAATGCTGTCGTTTTGTTAATAGTGTCATTTTTATATATTTTCACAGTAGGAATCATAGTCCTCATATGCCAACTTGCTTCTAAGGCTGGTTAAAAAATGTAAGTTGTACAGAGAGAGATAAGAATAATGACCGTAAATGTGTTTGTTTGCAAAGGAACACAGCATGTGAAAGGAAAACCATAAAGGGGTAAAGAGAGCTGAGGAAAGAATATCACCTGATACTTTATAAGGTAAGGATATAAGCTACAAATATATTAAATCTAGTTTTACAACCAAGAGAAGTGGATAAATCCTAGTGACATGGTACCTAAACTGAGAAAACGGGATGTAGTGGAATCTCCAGTGGCCAGTCTGGAGGATCTACACCTTATTCCATTTTATCAGTTTTGGAACCTTGTAACATTGCTTCATGATGTATGCAGGGATACGGGCTGTTTCAATACAGATTTTCTATGGACTGATTACTTGGAAACCAAACACTCCATTCACATTATTCTGTAATATGTGGTGAGTAGAGATGGGCGAAGAGTAACTATTCGTGTTCGGAAAAGGCTTACTGAATATCGAGTACTGTTCGTCATGACAAGAAGAATGCTGGGGTTCCCCATTGACTTGCAATAGGTTCATTATTAGTGATGAGCGAGCATGCTTGTCACTACTCGGTACTCGCACGAGTATCGCTGTACTCGGGCTGCTCGGCGGGGACCGAGTAATCTCGCGATACTCGTGCTGTACTCGTGGTCTTCATTTCTGCATGTTGGCGCTCTTTTGAGAGCCAGCCCTCATGCAGGGATTGGCTGGCAGACCACTGCAATGCCACAGCCCTGTTAGTTGTGGAATTGCAGTGATTGGCTGGCCTGCACAGCGTGACCGAGCCTTTATATCGGCCGGCGCGCTGTGCTCTGCTCACAGCTATCCAGACAGTGAGTGCAGGGAGAGTGTCGCTGATTCAGGGAAAGCTTTGCGGCCCTTTATAGTTAGTTCCGGAGCAGGGCTGCAAACAGTGTGACCAGAAGTCCTTCTCAGGACTATTCTAGTTGTATACAGGCAGGCAGGGTATAGCCAGGTCGGAGTACAGTAGCAGAGTCCTTCTCAGGACTATTGTTGCTATATACAGGCAGGGTATAGCCAGGTCGGAATACAGGCTAGTGACCAGAAGAGTCCTTGTCAGGACTATTGTAGCAGTATACAGGCAGGCAGGCAGGGTATATAGCCATTCCTAGTGGTGACCGTATACCAGCCTTCATCATATCTGGGGCTGGTGTACACAGTGTAAAACAGTCCAGATAGTGTCAGACTTCTCAGTAATTGTCGCTCCTAAAAACCAGTTAGGTTCTTATTGCGTCCGTGCTTGCATTTAAAAACAGCACGTGTGTGGCAGTCGGTGGCAGGGTACAGGTGCGCGTTTTGCACAAACTATTATATAACGCACAAGTCTACTGTATAATACACGTCAGTCAGCAGTGTCTGATAGTGTCAGACTTCTCAGTAATTGTCGCTCCTAAAAACCAGTTAGGTTCTTATTGCGTCCGTGCTTGCATTTAAAAACAGCACGTGTGTGGCAGTCGGTGGCAGGGTACAGGTGCGCGTTTTGCACAAACTATTATATAACGCACAAGTCTAGTGTATAATACACGTCAGTCAGCAGTGTCTGATAGTGTCAGACTTCTCAGTAATTGTCGCTCCTAAAAACCAGTTAGGTTCTTATTGCGTCCGTGCTTGCATTTAAAAACAGCACGTGTGTGGCAGTCGGTGGCAGGGTACAGGTGCGCGTTTTGCACAAACTATTATATAACGCACAAGTCTAGTGTATAATACACGTCAGTCAGCAGTGTCTGATAGTGTCAGACTTCTCAGTAATTGTCGCTCCTAAAAACCAGTTAGGTTCTTATTGCGTCTGTGCTTGCATTTAAAAACAGCACGTGTGTGGCAGTCGGTGGCAGCGTACAGGTGCGCGTTTTGCACAAACTATTATATAACGCACAAGTCTAGTGTATAATACACGTCAGTCAGCAGTGTCTGATAGTGTCAGACTTCTCAGTAATTGTCGCTCCTAAAAACCAGTTAGGTTCTTATTGCGTCCGTGCTTGCATTTAAAAACAGCACGTGTGTGGCAGTCGGTGGCAGGGTACAGGTGCGCGTTTTGCACAAACTATTATATAACGCACAAGTCTAGTGTATAATACACGTCAGTCAGCAGTGTCTGATAGTGTCAGACTTCTCAGTAATTGTCGCTCCTAAAAACCAGTTAGGTTCTTATTGCGTCCGTGCTTGCATTTAAAAACAGCACGTGTGTGGCAGTCGGTGGCAGGGTACAGGTGCGCGTCTTGCACAAACTATTATATAACGCACAAGTCTAGTGTATAATACACGTCAGTCAGCAGTGTCTGATAGTGTCAGACTTCTCAGTAATTGTCGCTCCTAAAAACCAGTTAGGTTCTTATTGCGTCCGTGCTTGCATTTAAAAACAGCACGTGTGTGGCAGTCGGTGGCAGCGTCAGGCTCCATATTGTCCCTGGATAGAGACGTGCATGATGGCCTGTAAACATGAAGTGCCCATTGTAAGGAAGTGGGTCTATTGTAGTATAGCCCTTAGGCAGGGCAGCCAAAAATTGGGAGGCTCCATATTGTCCCTGGATAGAGACGTGCATGATGGCCTGTAAACATGAAGTGCCCATTGTAAGGAAGTGGGTCTATTGTAGTATAGCCCTTAGGCAGGGCAGCCAAAAATTGGGAGGCTCCACATTGTCCCTGTATAGAGATGTGCATGAGGGCCTCAAAACATTGTTCCCATTGCAAAGGAGCGGGTCTCCTGTCGTTGTAATGCCCATTCAGAAAGAATGGGCGAAAAAATTTACCACTGGGGGTATACCTGAAACAACGGCTTAACTATTGTAACGGTCACCATGATGGCGCATGAGGAGAAGGAGGAGCAGTCCAGCGATTAGCCAAAGTCCAGAAGTGTGTTACCATGGGTGAGTGGAGGTACATGGCAAATTCCTGTTACAAACTTTAAATTCCGCTCTAATTTGCTGTTGGTGTGTGTGGTGAAGTCTGGCCAAATCCAACCCTTGTTCATCTTGATCAGAGTCAGCCTGTCAGCATTTACAGTTGACAGGCGGGTGCGTTTATCTGTAATGATTCCACCTGCGGCACTAAAAACACGCTCTGACAAAACGCTAGCGGCAGGGCAGGCCAGGACTTCCAAGGCGTAGAGAGCCAATTCATGCCACGTGTCCAGCTTGGATACACATTAATTGTAAGGCACAGAGGAATGTCGGAGTACAGTTGTTTGATCTGCAAGGTACTCCTTGAGCATCTGGGCAAACTTAGGATTTCTTGTGGTACTACCCCTCACCTCAGGGGCTGTGGTATGTGAGGGGCTGAGAAAACTGTCCCACATCTTAAAGACTGTTCCCCTACCTCTGGCGGATTGGACTTGTGCCCCTCTCGGCTGTACGCCTTGGTTGTCCACTGATTCCTGACCTATGCCGCTAGCGTTTTGTGAGGGGAATGCTTTGCCTACTTCCGTGACTATGGCCTTCTGGAACTGCTGCATTTTGCCTGACCTCTCCGCCTCGGGAATAAGAGACATAAAGTTGTCCTTTTAGCGTGGGTCTAACAGTGTTACCAACCAGTAATGATTGTCGGCCAAGATGTTCTTAACGCGAGGGTCACGAGACAGGCAGCTTACCATAAAGTCAGCCATGTGTGCCAGACTCTTAACAGCCATCACTTCAGTATCCTGACCAACACGATGACTGAACATGCTGTCCTCCTCCTCCTCCTCCTCCTCATCATCTACCCTGTCCTCTGGCCAGCCACGCTGAACCGAGGATATGACTGCATGTCATATCCTCAATTTGGCCAGAGAGTTGCTCCATGTCTTCATCCTCCTCCTCGTCATAGTCCTCCACTGCACGTTGTGATGAGACGAGGCTGGGCTGTGTGTTATCATCACCCACACCCACTACTGTTTCTTGCTCAAACTCATCGCGCTCCGCCTGCAATGCATCATGGTTGTTTTTTGAGCAGAGACCATTTTAGAAGGTTAGAGAAGCGGTATGGTGACGCTAATAATGTCGTCATCGCCGCTCACCATCTTGGTGGAGTCCTCAAAGTTTTGGCGGATGGTGCATAGGTCGGACATCCCTCTCCACTCCTCAGGTGTTATGTGTGGAGTTTGACCCATTTCCCGACGGCTTAGGTGATGCAGGTACTCAACAACTGCCCTCTTCTGCTCACATATCCTGACCAACATGTGCAGAGTTGAATTCCAAAGCGTGGGGACATCACACACCAGTCTGTGTGCCGGAAGATGCAAACGGCGTCTTAAGCCGGCAAGGCCGGCTGAAGCAGTAGGTGACTTTCGAAAATGTGCAGACAGGCGGCGAACTTTTATCAGCAGATCAGACAGCTCTGAGTATGACTTTAGAAACCGCTGAACCACGAGGTTGAGCACATGGGCCACGCATGGAACATGTGTCAGCTGGCCTCGCCTCAAAGCCGCCACCAGGTTCCGGCCATTGTCACACACGACCTTTCCTGGCTTTAGGTTCAGAGTTGTGAGCCAGTGATCTGCCTGCTGTTTCAGAGCTGTCCACACCTCTTCTGCATTGTGGGGTTTGTCACCTATGCAGATTAGCTTCAGCACTGCCTGTTGCCGCTTCGCCGAGGCAGTGCTGCAGTGCTTCTGTGTCGCCCTGGACAAGCCAGGGGACACAGAGCACAACACTTAAACACCCCACACTCCCTGCAGGCATATCATAGTCAAAACACAAAATCCTAGTTGCCTTCCCCAGGGGCTGTTGTCCACACCAGGGTGTGGAGCCAGGCGGTTGGTCTCCACCCACCGAGGAGGAGGGAAAACACAAGCAGTGAGAGTTAAGCTAAGGAATAGAGTTGAGCGCGGTTCGTGGTTCGTGGTTCTCCAGTTCTAGGCTCGAGTGATTTTGGGGCATGTTCTAGATCGAACTAGAACTCGAGCTTTTTGCAAAAGCTCAATAGTTCTAGAAACGTTCGAGAACGGTTCTAGCAGCCAAAAAACAGCTAAATCATAGCTTGGTTTCTGCTGTAATAGTGTAAGTCACTCTGTGAATCAAACTATTATCACATTTCAGTGTATAGTGTGCGTGAACAGCGCCTTCAGATCACTGCTGTTTCTATAATGGCGATCGCCATTTTTTTTTTTTTTTCTTGTCTTCCTTCCCTAAGCGCGCGCGTCTTGTGGGGCGGGCCAGCATGTCAGCCAATCACAGACACACACACAGCTAAGTGGACTTTGAGCCAGAGAAGCAACGGCATGTGTGATAGGATCTGCATGTCACATGTCCCTGCATTATAAAACCGGACATTTTCTTCACGGACGCCATTATCTGCCTTCTGCGTCTTTGGTGTCAGACATCACTGTCGCAGCTCCGTCTTGAGTCCTATCGCTGATACAGCTGTATGCGCTGCATACACAGCGTTAGACAGCATAGGGAGAGCACTTTATAGCAGTCCTTTTAAGGGCTCAAACCGGCAGGGTCAGAGTTAAGGTGACAGGTCCTGAAAACAGCGCCAGCGTCTGTGCAGCCAAGGTCAGGGATTTCCTCCCTGCATTTCACCATTAGGAGGGAATAGAAAGGCAGGCTTCTATTCCTCTACCCAGAGCACCACAATCCTGCCACTGTACCCTCTTGTCCTCTGCACACTCCAACTCATAACTAAGCCATTATACTAGCAAACACTCAGTGTACCTAGTGGCATCCTATCTGTGGCTATTGGACTTTGCTACAGTCCCACTAGTGCAAAGACATTTGCAGAGCACGTCTGCCTGCATTGCACACTACAACTAATTATAACTAAGCCATTATACTAGCAAACACTCAGTGTACCTAGTGGCATCCTATACGTGGCTATTGGACTTTGCTATAGTCCCACTAGTGCCAAGACATTTGCAGAGCGCATCTGCCTGCGTTGCACACTCCAACTAATTATAACTAAGCCATTATACTAGCAAACACTTAGTGTACCTAGTGGCATCCTATACGTGGCTATTGGACTTTGCTATAGTCCCACTAGTGCCAAGACATTTGCAGAGCGCATCTGCCTGCGTTGCACACTCCAACTAATTATAACTAAGCCATTATACTAGCACACACTCAGTGTACCTAGTGGCATCCTATACGTGGCTATTGGACTTTGCTATAGTCCCACTAGTGCCAAGACATTTGCAGAGCGCATCTGCCTGCGTTGCACACTCCAACTAATTATAACTAAGCCATTATACTAGCACACACTCAGTGTACCTAGTGGCATCCTATACGTGGCTATTGGACTTTGCTATAGTCCCACTAGTGCCAAGACATTTGCAGAGCGCATCTGCCTGCGTTGCACACTCCAACTAATTATAACTAAGCCATTATACTAGCAAACACTTAGTGTACCTAGTGGCATCCTATACGTGGCTATTGGACTTTGCTATAGTCCCACTAGTGCCAAGACATTTGCAGAGCGCATCTGCCTGCGTTGCACACTCCAACTAATTATAACTAAGCCATTATACTAGCACACACTCAGTGTACCTAGTGGCATCCTATACGTGGCTATTGGACTTTGCTATAGTCCCACTAGTGCCAAGACATTTGCAGAGCGCATCTGCCTGCGTTGCACACTCCAACTAATTATAACTAAGACATTATACTAGCACACACTCAGTGTACCTAGTGGCATCCTATACGTGGCTATTGGACTTTGCTATAGTCCCACTAGTGCCAAGACATTTGCAGAGCGCATCTGCCTGCGTTGCACACTCCAACTAATTATAACTCAGCCATTATACTAGCAAACACTTAGTGTACCTAGTGGCATCCTATACGTGGCTATTGGACTTTGCTATAGTCCCACTAGTGCCAAGACATTTGCAGAGCGCATCTGCCTGCGTTGCACACTCCAACTAATTATAACTAAGCCATTATACTAGCACACACTCAGTGTACCTAGTGGCATCCTATACGTGGCTATTGGACTTTGCTATAGTCCCACTAGTGCCAAGACATTTGCAGAGCGCATCTGCCTGCGTTGCACAC
This sequence comes from Anomaloglossus baeobatrachus, assembly GCF_048569485.1. NCBI lineage: Eukaryota > Metazoa > Chordata > Amphibia > Anura > Aromobatidae > Anomaloglossus > Anomaloglossus baeobatrachus. The sequence goes on from NC_134356.1 coordinate 354,960,510, forward strand.
TCCAACTAATTATAACTAAGCCATTATACTAGCACACACTCAGTGTACCTAGTGGCATCCTATACGTGGCTATTGGACTTTGCTATAGTCCCACTAGTGCCAAGACATTTGCAGAGCGCATCTGCCTGCGTTGCACACTCCAACTAATTATAACTAAGCCATTATACTAGCAAACACTTAGTGTACCTAGTGGCATCCTATACGTGGCTATTGGACTTTGCTATAGTCCCACTAGTGCCAAGACATTTGCAGAGCGCATCTGCCTGCGTTGCACACTCCAACTAATTATAACTCAGCCATTATACTAGCAAACACTTAGTGTACCTAGTGGCATCCTATACGTGGCTATTGGACTTTGCTATAGTCCCACTAGTGCCAAGACATTTGCAGAGCGCATCTGCCTGCGTTGCACACTCCAACTAATTATAACTAAGCCATTATACTAGCAAACACTCAGTGTACCTAGTGGCATCCTATACGTGGCTATTGGACTTTGCTTTAGTCCCACTAGTGCCAAGACATTTGCAGCACGTCTGCCTGCGTTGCACACTCCAACTAATTATAACTAAGTTACATTGTCAGGGATATTTATTCTTTATTATTCTGCTGTTAATAAAGCTAGACCACCACTGCAATCTTCACCACCTCTCAATTTTTACTACCACATTTTCAGTCCACAATCTTGTCGCAATCAACATGAGTGGCAAAATGACAGATGCTGGTGGAAAGGGGAAGAGGCGTGGTGGAAAAGGCAAAAAAGGTTTTGTCAGTGGGGAAGGTGGCAAAGCTCCATTATCATCTGCTGCAGATAGACCATCTACTAGCAAAAGTAAGATGTCTACTACTTATTGTGGACAATCCGATGTGCTCCCTTTTTTACGGACACGAACAAGAGGAACAAAGGTAGATGATGGGCAAAAAAGGAAAATGCTTGAATGGATCTCAAGTGGTCCAACAAGTGCCCTCTCAGCCACTTCAAGTACCGCATCCAAAAAACACCAGTCCTCTGAGTTGTCATCCCAATCACACTTGATTTCTCCCAGCTCTGAAGTCTCCATCAGCCCTGCACAGTATGGTGGAACTGAGATGGCTGAGTCTGCAGAGCTGTTCAGTCACACTATAGCCTGGGAATCAGAGGTCTGCTCCCAAGCTACAGTGAGTACAGAACAGGAAATGGTCTGCAGTGATGCCCAGAACCTTTGTGACTCTGATTCAGGCCGTGAGGACCAAGTTTCTGAGCATAATGTTGACCCTTTGTCACAAACTGTAACACCTGTGGTTATAGACAATGAGGAACATACTGATGAAGATGAGACGCAGATACCCGATTGGGATGACAACTTAAATATTCGGTCAGGGCAAGAAGAGGCTCGGTCTGAGGGGGAGGGGAGTGCAAACACAACAATTGATGATGACGTTCTAGATCCCACCTACTGTCAACCCCCAGTCAGGCACTCGAGGAGGTCAACAGAGGCGGTGGAGGAGGATGCAACCGACGACGAAGTTACCTTGCGCCTTCCTGGACAGAGTCGGAGCACTGGTAGCACGTCTACAACTGCATCCTCAGCCACCACTCTGCCTATGAGCATTATTCGGGGTGGATCAACAGGTCGCATGGCCTCTAAGCCTTGCCTAGCCTGGTCCTTTTTTCACATCGAAAAAGATCGCCCAACTCATGTGATATGTAACATTTGTCATGATTCTGTTAGTAGAGGTCAAAACCTCAGCTGTTTGACAACTTCTTCCATGAATCGTCACATGACTAAATATCATAAGTCCCGGTGGGAAGCTCACCGTGCTGCAATGCGGCCTAGCGGAGCGAACCATCCACCGCCCGCCCCTTCCAGTGCATCCGCGCGCTCTTCATCTTCTAGGACTGTGGGGACAGCTGTCACACCTGTTTTTCCACGCAAAACTTCCACCACTGTAACCGCAACAGGCAGTTTGCTTGTAAGGTCGTCAGTTGGTTTGGAAGGGGAAACAAGTGAGTGTGTACAGCTCTCTCAGACATCGATAGCACCAACGTTGGATGAAGGCAACATCATGTCTCCGCCTGCACTTTCCTCACAAACCTGCATTTTTCCAGGGACACCCTACTCAACACCGTCTACACACAGCAGCCAGATCTCTGTCCCTCAGATGTGGTCAAATAAAAGGCCACTTCCTCCGACCCATGACAAAGCTAAGAGGTTGACTCTATCCCTCTGTAAGCTGTTGGCTACCGAAATGCTGCCTTTCCGCCTAGTGGACACACAGGATTTTAGAGACCTTATGTCTGTCGCTGTGCCCCAGTACCAGATGCCTAGTCGCCACTACTTCTCTAAGAAAGGTGTGCCCGCGCTACACCAGCATGTCGCACACAACATCACCGCTTCCTTGAGAAACTCTGTGTGTGAACGGGTGCATTTCACCACCGATACTTGGACCAGTAAGCATGGACAGGGACGTTACATGTCGCTGACTGGGCACTGGGTAACTATGGTGATAGATGGTGAAGGGTCTGCTGCACAAGTCTTGCCGTCCCCACGACTTGTGTGTCAATCCTCTGTCTGTCCAAGTTCCGCCACTGCTTCTGCATCCTCCACCTCATCTGGGTCCTCCACCTCTGCCCCAAGCCTGCCTGGTCAGGCCACCAGCGTTCTCACTGCGCAGAAGGAATCACGCACCCCTCATTACTATGCTGGCAGCAGAGCGCAACGGCATCAGGCGGTCTTTAGCTTGACATGTCTTGGTAATAAGAGTCACACAGCTGAGGAGTTGTGGTCAGCTCTGCGGTCCGAGTTTAATAAATGGTTGTCTCCACTCAACCTGCAGCCTGGTAAGGCCGTGTGCGACAATGCTGCAAACCTGGGTGCGGCCCTTCGCCTGGGCAAGGTGACACACGTACCTTGTATGGCTCACGTGTTGAACCTTGTCGTGCAGCAATTTTTAACACACTATCCCGGCCTAGATGGCCTTCTGAACAGGGCACGAAAACTGTCTGCTCACTTCCGCCGTTCAAGCGCCGCAGCTGAGCGACTTGCATCGCTCCAGAAGTCTTTCGGCCTGCCGGTTCATCGCCTGAAATGCGATGTGGCGACACGCTGGAATTCAACTCTCCACATGTTACAGCGACTGTGGCAGCACCGCAGAGCCCTGGTGCAATACGTCATGACGTATAGCCTGGGCCAACGAGATGCAGAGGTGGGGCAGATCACCCTGATGGAGTGGTCTCAGATCAAGGACCTATGCACCCTTCTGCACAGTTTCGACATGGCGACGAATATGTTTAGCGCTGACAATGCCATTATCAGCATGACTATTCCAGTCATTTACATGCTGGAGCACACGCTAAACACTATTCGGAGTCAGGGGGTGGGACAACATGAAGGGGAGGAACTACAGGAGGATTCATATGCGCAAGGGACAACAACATCACCAAGGTCCAGACGTTCATCATCACCAACGCAGCAGGCATGGGACCAAGGGGGACAGGGATCGACAAGGGCGCATAGTAGCAGGCAAAATGTTGAGCAAGGTGCAGGAGAACATGAAGAAATGGAGGACGAACTGTCCATGGACATGGAAGACTCAGCGGATGAGGGAGACCTTGGTCAAATTTCAGTTGAAAGAGGTTGGGGTCAGATGTCAGAGGAAGAAAGAACGGGTAGCACCTCTATGCCACAAACACAGCGTGGACTTGGTCCGCATGGCTGCGCAAGACACATGAGTGCCTTTTTGTTGCACTACCTCCAACATGACAGTCGTATTGTCAAAATTAGAAGTGATGATGAATACTGGATTGCCACACTATTAGATCCCCGGTACAAGTCCAAATTTTGTGACATAATTCCAGCCATAGAAAGGGACGCACGTATGCAGGAGTATCAGCAGAAGCTGTTACTAGATCTTAGCTCGGCTTTTCCACCAAACAACCGTGCAGGTGCAGGGAGTGAATCTCCCAGTTGTAACTTGACAAACATGGGACGGTCTCGTCATCTTCAACAGTCTACCCGTACCAGTAGGACCGTATCTGGTGCCGGTAACAGCAATTTTATGGAATCTTTTCATAATTTTTTTAGACCCTCTTTTGCAAGGCCACCAGAGACAACAAGTCTGACACATAGTCAACGGCTGGAGAGGATGATACAGGAGTATCTCCAAATGAACATCGATGCCATGACTGTGCAACTGGAGCCTTGCTCCTTTTGGGCTTCAAACCTAGAAAAATGGCCAGAGCTCGCAACTTACGCCTTGGAGATTTTGTCGTGTCCAGCTGCCAGCGTTGTCTCTGAACGTGTATTCAGTGCTGCTGGGTGTGTGCTGACAGATAAGCGCACGCGTCTGTCCAGTGACAATGTGGACAGACTGACGTTCATCAAAATGAACAAGTCATGGATCCAGAAGGAATTTACTACCCCTGTGTCATCCTGGGGAGAGTAAATGCTTGTTGATTTGGAATGTGCTTGATGCAAATCAAAACATCCTGTTTGCAACTAGGGCACAAGTGCTGCCACTGAATGGGTGGGTGTGTGGGGCCCAATTTTTGGAAAAAAAGGGAGACTCCGCTTGGAGTAACCCTTGCTTGCTGTGTTTTTAAAAGAAGCCAAGATGAACAGAGCTGGGATCAGGAAAGACTTTGCTACCTACCCCGGTGTCATCCTGGGGACGGATAAGAATGACGTATTTTTGAATGTGCTTGATGCAAATCTAGCTGTGAAGTGTACAACTGGGGCACAACTGCTGCCACTGAATGGGTGGGTGTGTGGGGCCCAATTTTTGGAAAAAAAGGGAGACTCCGCTTGGAGTAACCCTTGCTTGCTGTGTTTTTAAAAGAAGCCAAGATGAACAGAGCTGGGATCAGGAAAGACTTTGCTACCTACCCCGGTGTCATCCTGGGGATGGATAAGAATGGCGTATTTTTGAATGTGCTTGATGCAAATGTAGCTGTGAAGTGTACAACTAGGGCACAACTGCTGCCACTGAAGGGGTGGGTGTGTGTGGGGCCCAATTTTTGGAAAAAAGGGAGACTCCGCTTGGAGTAACCCTTGCTTGCTGTGTTTTTAAAAGAAGCCAAGATGAACAGAGCTGGGATCAGGAAAGACTTTGCTACCTACCCCGGTGTCATCCTGGGGACGGATAAGAATGACGTATTTTTGAATGTGCTTGATGCAAATCTAGCTGTGAAGTGTACAACTGGGGCACAACTGCTGCCACTGAATGGGTGGGTGTGTGGGGCCCAATTTTTGGAAAAAAAGGGAGACTCCGCTTGGAGTAACCCTTGCTTGCTGTGTTTTTAAAAGAAGCCAAGATGAACAGAGCTGGGATCAGGAAAGACTTTGCTACCTACCCCGGTGTCATCCTGGGGACGGATAAGAATGACGTATTTTTGAATGTGCTTGATGCAAATCTAGCTGTGAAGTGTACAACTGGGGCACAACTGCTGCCACTGAATGGGTGGGTGTGTGGGGCCCAATTTTTGGAAAAAAAGGGAGACTCCGCTTGGAGTAACCCTTGCTTGCTGTGTTTTTAAAAGAAGCCAAGATGAACAGAGCTGGGATCAGGAAAGACTTTGCTACCTACCCCGGTGTCATCCTGGGGACGGATAAGAATGACGTATTTTTGAATGTGCTTGATGCAAATCTAGCTGTGAAGTGTACAACTGGGGCACAACTGCTGCCACTGAATGGGTGGGTGTGTGGGGCCCAATTTTTGGAAAAAAAGGGAGACTCCGCTTGGAGTAACCCTTGCTTGCTGTGTTTTTAAAAGAAGCCAAGATGAACAGAGCTGGGATCAGGAAAGACTTTGCTACCTACCCCGGTGTCATCCTGGGGACGGATAAGAATGACGTATTTTTGAATGTGCTTGATGCAAATCTAGCTGTGAAGTGTACAACTGGGGCACAACTGCTGCCACTGAATGGGTGGGTGTGTGGGGCCCAATTTTTGGAAAAAAAGGGAGACTCCGCTTGGAGTAACCCTTGCTTGCTGTGTTTTTAAAAGAAGCCAAGATGAACAGAGCTGGGATCAGGAAAGACTTTGCTACCTACCCCGGTGTCATCCTGGGGATGGATAAGAATGGCGTATTTTTGAATGTGCTTGATGCAAATGTAGCTGTGAAGTGTACAACTAGGGCACAACTGCTGCCACTGAAGGGGTGGGTGTGTGTGGGGCCCAATTTTTGGAAAAAAGGGAGACTCCGCTTGGAGTAACCCTTGCTTGCTGTGTTTTTAAAAGAAGCCAAGATGAACAGAGCTGGGATCAGAAAGACTTTGCTACCTACCCCGGTGTCATCCTGGGGACGGATAAGAATGACGTATTTTTGAATGTGCTTGATGCAAATCTAGCTGTGAAGTGTACAACTGGGGCACAACTGCTGCCACTGAATGGGTGGGTGTGTGGGGCCCAATTTTTGGAAAAAAAGGGAGACTCCGCTTGGAGTAACCCTTGCTTGCTGTGTTTTTAAAAGAAGCCAAGATGAACAGAGCTGGGATCAGGAAAGACTTTGCTACCTACCCCGGTGTCATCCTGGGGACGGATAAGAATGACGTATTTTTGAATGTGCTTGATGCAAATCTAGCTGTGAAGTGTACAACTGGGGCACAACTGCTGCCACTGAATGGGTGGGTGTGTGGGGCCCAATTTTTGGAAAAAAAGGGAGACTCCGCTTGGAGTAACCCTTGCTTGCTGTGTTTTTAAAAGAAGCCAAGATGAACAGAGCTGGGATCAGGAAAGACTTTGCTACCTACCCCGGTGTCATCCTGGGGACGGATAAGAATGACGTATTTTTGAATGTGCTTGATGCAAATCTAGCTGTGAAGTGTACAACTGGGGCACAACTGCTGCCACTGAATGGGTGGGTGTGTGGGGCCCAATTTTTGGAAAAAAAGGGAGACTCCGCTTGGAGTAACCCTTGCTTGCTGTGTTTTTAAAAGAAGCCAAGATGAACAGAGCTGGGATCAGGAAAGACTTTGCTACCTACCCCGGTGTCATCCTGGGGATGGATAAGAATGGCGTATTTTTGAATGTGCTTGATGCAAATGTAGCTGTGAAGTGTACAACTAGGGCACAACTGCTGCCACTGAAGGGGTGGGTGTGTGTGGGGCCCAATTTTTGGAAAAAAGGGAGACTCCGCTTGGAGTAACCCTTGCTTGATGTGTTTTTAAAAGAAGCCAAGATGAACAGAGCTGGGATCAGGAAAGACTTTGCTACCTACCCCGGTGTCATCCTGGGGACGGATAAGAATGACGTATTTTTGAATGTGCTTGATGCAAATCTAGCTGTGAAGTGTACAACTGGGGCACAACTGCTGCCACTGAATGGGTGGGTGTGTGGGGCCCAATTTTTGGAAAAAAAGGGAGACTCCGCTTGGAGTAACCCTTGCTTGCTGTGTTTTTAAAAGAAGCCAAGATGAAAAGATCTGGGATCAGGAAAGACTTTGCTACCTACCCCGGTGTCATCCTGGGGACGGATAAGAATGACGTATTTTTGAATGTGCTTGATGCAAATCTAGCTGTGAAGTGTACAACTGGGGCACAACTGCTGCCACTGAATGGGTGGGTGTGTGGGGCCCAATTTTTGGAAAAAAAGGGAGACTCCGCTTGGAGTAACCCTTGCTTGCTGTGTTTTTAAAAGAAGCCAAGATGAACAGAGCTGGGATCAGGAAAGACTTTGCTACCTACCCCGGTGTCATCCTGGGGATGGATAAGAATGGCGTATTTTTGAATGTGCTTGATGCAAATGTAGCTGTGAAGTGTACAACTAGGGCACAACTGCTGCCACTGAAGGGGTGGGTGTGTGTGGGGCCCAATTTTTGGAAAAAAGGGAGACTCCGCTTGGAGTAACCCTTGCTTGCTGTGTTTTTAAAAGAAGCCAAGATGAACAGAGCTGGGATCAGGAAAGACTTTGCTACCTACCCCGGTGTCATCCTGGGGACGGATAAGAATGACGTATTTTTGAATGTGCTTGATGCAAATCTAGCTGTGAAGTGTACAACTGGGGCACAACTGCTGCCACTGAATGGGTGGGTGTGTGGGGCCCAATTTTTGGAAAAAAAGGGAGACTCCGCTTGGAGTAACCCTTGCTTGCTGTGTTTTTAAAAGAAGCCAAGATGAACAGAGCTGGGATCAGGAAAGACTTTGCTACCTACCCCGGTGTCATCCTGGGGACGGATAAGAATGACGTATTTTTGAATGTGCTTGATGCAAATCTAGCTGTGAAGTGTACAACTGGGGCACAACTGCTGCCACTGAATGGGTGGGTGTGTGGGGCCCAATTTTTGGAAAAAAAGGGAGACTCCGCTTGGAGTAACCCTTGCTTGCTGTGTTTTTAAAAGAAGCCAAGATGAACAGAGCTGGGATCAGGAAAGACTTTGCTACCTACCCCGGTGTCATCCTGGGGACGGATAAGAATGACGTATTTTTGAATGTGCTTGATGCAAATCTAGCTGTGAAGTGTACAACTGGGGCACAACTGCTGCCACTGAATGGGTGGGTGTGTGGGGCCCAATTTTTGGAAAAAAAGGGAGACTCCGCTTGGAGTAACCCTTGCTTGCTGTGTTTTTAAAAGAAGCCAAGATGAACAGAGCTGGGATCAGGAAAGACTTTGCTACCTACCCCGGTGTCATCCTGGGGATGGATAAGAATGGCGTATTTTTGAATGTGCTTGATGCAAATGTAGCTGTGAAGTGTACAACTAGGGCACAACTGCTGCCACTGAAGGGGTGGGTGTGTGTGGGGCCCAATTTTTGGAAAAAAGGGAGACTCCGCTTGGAGTAACCCTTGCTTGATGTGTTTTTAAAAGAAGCCAAGATGAACAGAGCTGGGATCAGGAAAGACTTTGCTACCTACCCCGGTGTCATCCTGGGGACGGATAAGAATGACGTATTTTTGAATGTGCTTGATGCAAATCTAGCTGTGAAGTGTACAACTGGGGCACAACTGCTGCCACTGAATGGGTGGGTGTGTGGGGCCCAATTTTTGGAAAAAAAGGGAGACTCCGCTTGGAGTAACCCTTGCTTGCTGTGTTTTTAAAAGAAGCCAAGATGAAAAGAGCTGGGATCAGGAAAGACTTTGCTACCTACCCCGGTGTCATCCTGGGGACGGATAAGAATGACGTATTTTTGAATGTGCTTGATGCAAATCTAGCTGTGAAGTGTACAACTGGGGCACAACTGCTGCCACTGAATGGGTGGGTGTGTGGGGCCCAATTTTTGGAAAAAAAGGGAGACTCCGCTTGGAGTAACCCTTGCTTGCTGTGTTTTTAAAAGAAGCCAAGATGAACAGAGCTGGGATCAGGAAAGACTTTGCTACCTACCCCGGTGTCATCCTGGGGATGGATAAGAATGGCGTATTTTTGAATGTGCTTGATGCAAATGTAGCTGTGAAGTGTACAACTAGGGCACAACTGCTGCCACTGAAGGGGTGGGTGTGTGTGGGGCCCAATTTTTGGAAAAAAGGGAGACTCCGCTTGGAGTAACCCTTGCTTGATGTGTTTTTAAAAGAAGCCAAGATGAACAGAGCTGGGATCAGGAAAGACTTTGCTACCTACCCCGGTGTCATCCTGGGGATGGATAAGAATGGCGTATTTTTGAATGTGCTTGATGCAAATGTAGCTGTGAAGTGTACAACTAGGGCACAACTGCTGCCACTGAAGGGGTGGGTGTGTGTGGGGCCCAATTTTTGGAAAAAAGGGAGACTCCGCTTGGAGTAACCCTTGCTTGATGTGTTTTTAAAAGAAGCCAAGATGAACAGAGCTGGGATCAGGAAAGACTTTGCTACCTACCCCAGTGTCATCCTGGGGACGGATAAGAATGACGTATTTTTGAATGTGCTTGATGCAAATCTAGCTGTGAAGTGTACAACTGGGGCACAACTGCTGCCACTGAATGGGTGGGTGTGTGGGGCCCAATTTTTGGAAAAAAAGGGAGACTCCGCTTGGAGTAACCCTTGCTTGCTGTGTTTTTAAAAGAAGCCAAGATGAACAGAGCTGGGATCAGGAAAGACTTTGCTACCTACCCCGGTGTCATCCTGGGGACGGATAAGAATGACGTATTTTTGAATGTGCTTGATGCAAATCTAGCTGTGAAGTGTACAACTGGGGCACAACTGCTGCCACTGAATGGGTGGGTGTGTGGGGCCCAATTTTTGGAAAAAAAGGGAGACTCCGCTTGGAGTAACCCTTGCTTGCTGTGTTTTTAAAAGAAGCCAAGATGAACAGAGCTGGGATCAGGAAAGACTTTGCTACCTACCCCGGTGTCATCCTGGGGATGGATAAGAATGGCGTATTTTTGAATGTGCTTGATGCAAATGTAGCTGTGAAGTGTACAACTAGGGCACAACTGCTGCCACTGAAGGGGTGGGTGTGTGTGGGGCCCAATTTTTGGAAAAAAGGGAGACTCCGCTTGGAGTAACCCTTGCTTGATGTGTTTTTAAAAGAAGCCAAGATGAACAGAGCTGGGATCAGGAAAGACTTTGCTACCTACCCCGGTGTCATCCTGGGGACGGATAAGAATGACGTATTTTTGAATGTGCTTGATGCAAATCTAGCTGTGAAGTGTACAACTGGGGCACAACTGCTGCCACTGAATGGGTGGGTGTGTGGGGCCCAATTTTTGGAAAAAAAAGGGAGACTCCGCTTGGAGTAACCCTTGCTTGCTGTGTTTTTAAAAGAAGCCAAGATGAACAGAGCTGGGATCAGGAAAGACTTTGCTACCTACCCCGGTGTCATCCTGGGGACGGATAAGAATGACGTATTTTTGAATGTGCTTGATGCAAATCTAGCTGTGAAGTGTACAACTGGGGCACAACTGCTGCCACTGAATGGGTGGGTGTGTGGGGCCCAATTTTTGGAAAAAAAGGCAGACTCCGCTTGGAGTAACCCTTGCTTGCTGTGTTTTTAAAAGAAGCCAAGATGAACAGAGCTGGGATCAGGAAAGACTTTGCTACCTACCCCGGTGTCATCCTGGGGATGGATAAGAATGGCGTATTTTTGAATGTGCTTGATGCAAATGTAGCTGTGAAGTGTACAACTAGGGCACAACTGCTGCCACTGAAGGGGTGGGTGTGTGTGGGGCCCAATTTTTGGAAAAAAGGGAGACTCCGCTTGGAGTAACCCTTGCTTGATGTGTTTTTAAAAGAAGCCAAGATGAACAGAGCTGGGATCAGGAAAGACTTTGCTACCTACCCCGGTGTCATCCTGGGGATGGATAAGAATGGCGTATTTTTGAATGTGCTTGATGCAAATCTAGCTGTGAAGTGTACAACTAGGGCACAACTGCTGCCACTGAAGGGGTGGGTGTGTGTGGGGCCCAATTTTTGGAAAAAAGGGAGACTCCGCTTGGAGTAACCCTTGCTTGATGTGTTTTTAAAAGAAGCCAAGATGAACAGAGCTGGGATCAGGAAAGACTTTGCTACCTACCCCAGTGTCATCCTGGGGACGGATAAGAATGACGTATTTTTGAATGTGCTTGATGCAAATGTAGCTGTGAAGTGTACAACTGGGGCACAACTGCTGCCACTGAATGGGTGGGTGTGTGGGGCCCAATTTTTGGAAAAAAAGGGAGACTCCGCTTGGAGTAACCCTTGCTTGCTGTGTTTTTAAAAGAAGCCAAGATGAACAGAGCTGGGATCAGGAAAGACTTTGCTACCTACCCCGGTGTCATCCTGGGGACGGATAAGAATGACGTATTTTTGAATGTGCTTGATGCAAATCTAGCTGTGAAGTGTACAACTGGGGCACAACTGCTGCCACTGAATGGGTGGGTGTGTGGGGCCCAATTTTTGGAAAAAAAGGGAGACTCCGCTTGGAGTAACCCTTGCTTGCTGTGTTTTTAAAAGAAGCCAAGATGAACAGAGCTGGGATCAGGAAAGACTTTGCTACCTACCCCGGTGTCATCCTGGGGACGGATAAGAATGACGTATTTTTGAATGTGCTTGATGCAAATCTAGCTGTGAAGTGTACAACTGGGGCACAACTGCTGCCACTGAATGGGTGGGTGTGTGGGGCCCAATTTTTGGAAAAAAAGGGAGACTCCGCTTGGAGTAACCCTTGCTTGCTGTGTTTTTAAAAGAAGCCAAGATGAACAGAGCTGGGATCAGGAAAGACTTTGCTACCTACCCCGGTGTCATCCTGGGGACGGATAAGAATGGCGTATTTTTGAATGTGCTTGATGCAAATGTAGCTGTGAAGTGTACAACTAGGGCACAACTGCTGCCACTGAAGGGGTGGGTGTGTGTGGGGCCCAATTTTTGGAAAAAAGGGAGACTCCGCTTGGAGTAACCCTTGCTTACATTGTTTTTAAAAGAAGCCAAGATGAACAAGTCATGGGTCAGCAAAGACTTTGCTACCTACCCCGGTGTCATCCTGGGGATGGATAAGAATGGCGTATTTTTGAATGTGCTTGATGCAAATGTAGCTGTGAAGTGTACAACTAGGGCACAACTGCTGCCACTGAAGGGGTGGGTGTGTGTGGGGCCCAATTTTTGGAAAAAAGGGAGACTCCGCTTGGAGTAACCCTTGCTTGATGTGTTTTTAAAAGAAGCCAAGATGAACAGAGCTGGGATCAGGAAAGACTTTGCTACCTACCCCGGTGTCATCCTGGGGACGGATAAGAATGACGTATTTTTGAATGTGCTTGATGCAAATCTAGCTGTGAAGTGTACAACTGGGGCACAACTGCTGCCACTGAATGGGTGGGTGTGTGGGGCCCAATTTTTGGAAAAAAAGGGAGACTCCGCTTGGAGTAACCCTTGCTTGATGTGTTTTTAAAAGAAGCCAAGATGAACAGAGCTGGGATCAGGAAAGACTTTGCTACCTACCCCGGTGTCATCCTGGGGACGGATAAGAATGGCGTATTTTTGAATGTGCTTGATGCAAATGTAGCTGTGAAGTGTACAACTAGGGCACAACTGCTGCCACTGAAGGGGTGGGTGTGTGTGGGGCCCAATTTTTGGAAAAAAGGGAGACTCCGCTTGGAGTAACCCTTGATTGCTGTGTTTTTTATAAATGATCCAAGCTGCACAGAGCTGAGATCAGGAAAGACTTAGCTACCTACCCTGGTGTCATCCTGGGGACGGTTAATTATGGCGTATTTTTGAATGTGCTTGATGCAAATCTAGCTGTGAAGTGTGCAACTGGGGCACAAGTGCTACCACTGAAGGAGTGGGTGTGTGTGTGGCCCAATTTTTGGAAAAAAGGGAGACTCCGCTTGGAGTCACCTTGCCGTGTTTTACATGATTTTAGAAGGGCGTGCCATGCCTATATCTGTGTGTCCTCCTCTTTTTCCTTGTCCAGCTGTTTTGTTTTCGCATGAGTATATGTCCTTGTCACTTTCCAATGTGTTTGAGTTGTTTGTCACCTTTAGGACACCTTTGAGGGTGTTTTCTAGGTGTTTTTCTGTGTTTGTGATTGCCTGCCATTGTTTCCTATGCAGTTCGAGTTCGGTTCGTCGAACGTTCGACGAACCGAACTCGAACGGGAGGTCCGTTCGGCGAACCAACCTCGAGCCGAACCGCGACCGGTTCGCTCATCTCTACTAAGGAAGTGGAAGGAGGAAAGTAGTAGAGAGGAGAAAAGTGACAGCAAAGAGCCTGAAGTTGGTCCGGGTGTGTGGACCGGACAGGACAGCAAGGTTGGCAGGATGTGGTGACCGTCTGCAGTTGAGGCCGATTGGAGTCTGCCGTAAGGACCGTGGACGGGTGGTGACCCGGCCGTACCGGACCGGTATACAAAGAGAAGCCAGCACCATTGGCAGAGGACTTTCGGATCCCGGCAAGGCTTGGTGTCGCCGTGAATTTGCCAAATCCGTTAGTGAAGGGAACCTCAGGGTTTCCAAACAGCCAAGTCCAGATAGAAGGCAACCGTACAACCGTGAAGGGGAGACACCGCCACCGCCAAGGGCAACCGTCTCCCAGGGCCAGCGCCTGTGGGCAAAAGGGGCTCCTCCGGCCCATATCCAGGTCGGGGAGCGGGTTACCGTTGGGAAACCATCACTACCAACACTTAACTTAGGTGCAGGGAGAGACAGTCATCACTAACCTGCAGGGAGGAACAACCGCAGCCGTCCGAGTGACCCGTCCATCCAGCCACTTGTTTTACCGTGAACTGTGTCATCATCATTGGGCTGAGTGAGTACCTCCATGCCGTGCGGCACAGCGCTGCCCCTGCGACCCTGCACCTCATCAGGCCCCGCAACCCGCCTGTCATCCATCTCTACCCCATCACCAGGCCCCGGGACAACCAACCCCCCTACCCACGGAGGGGAGAAATAACAACAAAGCTGCTCCCTGTCACATGCTCCCGGGATCCCCGTCCAGAGCAGCGGTGGTGTCCACACAATCACCACAACCGTGGGTGGCGTCACGGACAATATCCCCAAAACCCAAACCACCCCTTTTCACTCACGGGCGAGTAGCGCCGCTCGAGTCCCCGGGATCCGGCCATCGCTCGAGCCAACGAGCGATAGCAGCAGCCGTAGAGCAGCGTCAGCCGGACCCGAGCAGTGGGAGAGCGCACCGTCCCCTCCTCCGCCCACGACACTTCCAGCTTGGGACTGGTGTGGAGGGTAAAGTGGATGAGGATGCGCAGGAGGAGGAGGAGGCTGAGGAGCATGACATTCCGGAGCTGTAGAGTGTGTGTGAAACCCTGACTGAGGTAGGGCCTGCAAAACTTGGTGTGTGAAGGACGTGTTCCGTCCCTCGCTCAGACTGGGTCCCAGCTTGCACAATATTAACCCAGTGTGACGTCAACGAGATGTAGCGGCCTTGCCCACATGCACTTGTCCACGTGTCTGTGGTTAGGTGGACTTTGGCTGAAACAGCGTTGTTCAGGGCACGTGTGATGTTTTGTGACACGTGGTGGTTATGCAATGCGGGGACGGCACACCGGGAGAAATAGTGGCGGCTGTGGACCGAGTAACGTGGGACAGCTGCCACCATCATGTCGCGGAATGCTTCTGTCTCAACCAGCCTAAAAGGCAACATTTCCAGCGCAAGCAGTCGCGAAATGTTAGCATTTAGAACTGTGGCATGTGGGGTGTTGGCAGTGTATTTGCGCCTGCGTTCAAAGGTTTGCTGAATGGATAACTGAACGCTGCGCTGGGACAAGGACGTGCTTGATGATGGTGTTCTTTCTGCGTAGGCAACTGCAGGTGCAGGAGTGGAGGAGGCTTGTTCTCAGGCAGCATGGACAGGGGATTGGCTCGCATGCACAACCAGCGAAGACGTAGCAGTGACATCAGCAAGCACTGCTCCTCGACTCTGTTGTACTTCCCACAAAGTCGGGTGCTTGGCTGACATGTGCCTGATCATGCTGGTGGTGGTCAGGCTGCTAGTTTTGGTACCCCTGCTGATGCTGGCATGGCAGGTGTTGCAAATGGCCTTTTTAGAATCATCTGGAGCCAACTTACAAAACTGCCAGTGTCAGAGTTCCGGGTTTTCCAGTTTTCTTTTGAAAGAGCTTGCCCTTTGTTAACATGGAGTTTTCTGTTCTGTTGCCCTACTTCCTGTCCATCTGTTTAAAAGCCGCCCCTAAAGCTTAGTCCAGTGCCTGAGTATACTGCTTCCTGTGTGCTCCTGCCCTGCTGATTTTGGTTCCTGATTGTTATTCGGATCCTCTTGGAAAACAACCAACACCGACTCTGGACTTCATCTGGTATCATCTAGCTGTGCCCGGACTCCGTTTGCCGTCTTTGGTCGGCACTTCTGCCCGGTTCCTTCCGTTTAATACCACTCTGGACTCACATCACGTACGGACATTTTTGGACTTACCTATTGCCCTTTTGTGTCCCGGCTGCTGCACATTTAGGGCTTCTGGGGTGATTGCCAGACAGTCCCTGTATAGGGGTTCGCTCTTGGTGGTCTCCCTGGGGGAGTCCGGTGCGCGGTCCCGGGAATTCCCTTTCGCTCCGTCCCTGGAAGGTATTTCCTGTATTTATGTTCTACTGTGTTTTTGTTCCGTTTATGTACATATTTGCTGGTTGCATATTATAAACGTCTTGCACCAAGAACTCGTCTCTGGTTGTCATTGCCCTAACGCAATCGAAATCCTCAATACATACAATAGTATTACAGCCAGACTCGGGAAGACCTAACATTTGTACAGGCACCTTGTGTCGTGTTGTTCCGGGGAACAGTTGCCTGACGTCTGCCTGGGGCCACCACTCTGCTTCTTACTGCCTGTTGGGATGCTACGCCTCCCTCCCCCTGTGCACTGCTGTCCTCGCTCTGCATATCCTCCTGCCAGGTTGGGTCAGTTACTGGATCATCCACCACGTCGTCTTCCTCTTCCGCACCCTGCTCCTCCTCCTGACTTCCTGACAATTGTGTCTCATCATCGTCCACCCCTTGTTGAGACACGTTGCCAACTTCGTGAGAACGTGGCTGCTCAAATATTTGGGCATCTGTACATACAATCTCGTCATGGCCCACTTCAACAGGAGCTGGCGAGAGGCCAGAATTTGTGAATGGAAACGTGAACGAACAGCTCTTCCGAGTGTACAAGTGTGGGATCAGTAATGTCCGTGGACGTGTACTCGGCCTGGTGGTAGGAAGGAGGATCAGGTTCTGAAATGTGCGGTGCAGTATCACGGCTACTGACACTTGACCGTGTGGAAGACAGAGTGTTTGTGGTGGTGCCAATCTGACTAGAAGCATTATCCGCTATCCAACTAACAACCTGTTGACACTGGTCTTGGTTCAAGAGCGGTGTACTGCTGCGGTCCCCAAGAATTTGGGACAGGACGTGCGAGCGACTAGATGTGGCCCTTTGTTGTGGCGAAATTAGAGCTTGCACACAACCTCGGTCTCTGCCTGCACCACCATCACGTCCACTTCCTTGTTCGTTGACAACGCCCTTGCGCATTTTGCAATGCTGTGCTGATGTGTATTATTCACTAGACTTGTGCGTTATATCCAAGTTTTTGCAAAACTCACACAAATGCAGCGGAAAGCTGCCACCAACAGGCACACATGTGCGGTTTTTAAATGCAAGCACGGAGGCTCTAAGAACCTAACAGGTCTCTATCCAGGGACAACGTGGAGCCTCCCAATTTTTGGCTGCCCTGCCTAAGGGCTATACTACAATACACCCACTTCCTTCCAATGGGCACTTCAGGTTTACAGGCCCTCATGCACGTCTCTATCCAGGGACAACGTGGAGCCTCCCAATTTTTGGCTGCCCTGCCTAAGGGCTATACTACAATAGACCCACTTCCTTCCAATGGGCACTTCAGGTTTACAGGCCCTCATGCACGTCTCTATCCAGGGACAACGTGGAGCCTCCCAATTTTTGGCTGCCCTGCCTAAGGGCTATACTACAATAGACCCACTTCCTTCCAATGGGCACTTCAGGTTTACAGGCCCTCATGCACGTCTCTATCCAGGGACAACGTGGAGCCTCCCAATTTTTGGCTGCCCTGCCTAAGGGCTATACTACAATAGACCCACTTCCTTCCAATGGGCACTTCAGGTTTACAGGCCCTCATGCACGTCTCTATCCAGGGACAACGTGGAGCCTCCCAATTTTTGGCTGCCCTGCCTAAGGGCTATACTACAATAGACCCACTTCCTTCCAATGGGCACTTCAGGTTTACAGGCCCTCATGCACGTCTCTATCCAGGGACAACGTGGAGCCTCCCAATTTTTGGCTGCCCTGCCTAAGGGCTATACTACAATAGACCCACTTCCTTCCAATGGGCACTTCAGGTTTACAGGCCCTCATGCACGTCTCTATCCAGGGACAACGTGGAGCCTCCCAATTTTTGGCTGCCCTGCCTAAGGGCTATACTATAATACACCCATTTCCTTCCAATGGGCACTTCAGGTTTACAGGCCCTCATGCACGTCTCTATCCAGGGACAACGTGGAGCCTCCCAATTTTTGGCTGCCCTGCCTAAGGGCTATACTACAATAGACCCACTTCCTTCCAATGGGCACTTCAGGTTTACAGGCCCTCATGCACGTCTGTATGCAGGGGCATTGGTGAACCTCACAATTTTGGACTGCCCTGGCAAAGGAAAATACTACAAAGACTCACTTCCTCAAAATGGGCACATTAGACTCAAGAGGCCTTCATGTACGTCTCTTCTCAGGGACATCGGAGTGCCACACAATGTTTTCACGTAAAATCTTTCATGTATTAATCTCAAAAAGTAACATACACCAGCTCTATCTCACTATTGCGTATGTGCCCTTAACATTTCTGCCATGAAAAATCATTTTGGGGTCATTTTGGAAGGTTTTCTGGTGAGTCCGTAAAAATGGCGTGAAACGCGGACAAAATTGTTCACAGCTGTGACTTTTCAGTGATAAATGCTTCAAGGGGTCTTCCCCATGCTGTTGCCATGTCATTTGAGCACTCTTCTGAGACTTTTGTGCCATTTTTAGGGTTTCTCCATGCTGCCGGGGGGTCATTTCACAAAAATACTCGGGTCTCCCATAGGATAACATTGGGCTCGTTGCTCGGCCCGAGTACACGAGTATCTTGGGATGCTCGGCCCGAGCTTCGAGCACCCGAGCTTTTTAGTACTCGCTCATCACTATTCATTATTCATGACTAGGGATGATCGAATACTTCGATTATTCAGCTTCGCAAATATTTTCCGAATACCTCGCTGCTATTCGACTATTTGCAAATATTTGATGTGCAATGTAAGTCTATGGGAAACCCGAATAACAACTATTTGGTACTATTCGAGCTTCCCATAGACTTACCTTGCGCATTGAATAGTCGTATAGCGGCGAGGTATTCGGAAAATATTTGCGAAGCCAAATATTTGAGGTATTCGATCATCCCTATTTATGACAAATACCGAAATAATACTTTGGGATTTGTTACGAATAATCCGATCATGAATAGCTACTATTCGCTCATCACTAGTGGTGAGCTCTCTTCCATTTCTATCCAATATTGTAGCATAGTGTTTTTGTTTAATCTTTGAGACTTAAGGGTTGATTTGTAAAACTACATCAGCTCTATTGGCATTTTGTTGGGATTGATGCAATAACAACATTTCTTTCTACGTGGGTTTTTTTGCCATGGTCCTTCATAAGAGCTACCTTAGTGCATAGACATCATCTGGAGGAGAATCCTCACTATTATGTGACTAGTCTAACACTCAGTTAATACAACAGTCTTCCTAAATTCATTTTAAATGTCCCATTTGTGTGATATGGTTTCGGTATCTTTCCTTGTACCATCTAATGTTAGACTACTGGGAGGCCCTACTATGGGTTTTGTAGCCTGTAAGCCAGACAATCCCGATTTGCCAAAAACTGAAGTATATTTCTCCAGTTTGGCTATGTTTACATCTGTATCAGTGTTTCCATCATATTTCACAGAAAAAAATGTATGTAAAAAAACTCGATTCATGGGCCAGTGGTGTCTTAATAGAGCTTTTGGGTGCTTTGAATATGAAGATAGCTTTTTCTCTTGTGCTATAAAGCAAAATCTTTCTCTATTTTCTAAAAAAATAACTTAAAAATAGAGAAAGCCATTTTAAATAATAATTTCATGCAAATGCCAATCTATATTAAACCTTTATTAAAGATAATTCAAAAGCTCAGTTTTTCACAGTTTGAGAAAAGTTTTCTTTTCTCCCACCAAGGAGTCGCTATGATAAAAGAACAACATAAAAGAAGATGGGGAAGGCACTGGCAGCCATGCTGGGTGTAACATTTAGTTATTCTTCATCACACCATAAACTTACAAGTTTGCACATGTGCGATGGATGCATCCTTTGGGCTGTACAATGATTTCATTATTCTTTTTATTTTTCCTCTATCCTTGGAACTTTTAAATTTACAAATCCTCCAGAGGTTGCCTACCTTTCATTTCTACATGTTGCTTTATTTTTCTATCAGTGTACTGCAGTGACTTATTAGGCAGCAAGCATTTCAAGGTTTCTCAGTAAAAGTTTAATGTGAAATGAACATTAATTATTGATATACTATTCAAAGGAACAATCATTTATTCACAGAAGTTCTTCAAACCTATCTGCACCCTTCCTACCTCCTTATCTATCTGCCATGACTTTGCCAGTGAAACATATTGAGTGCCTAGAAACTGAATAAAAAATATTTCTTATAAAATTAAAAGATTTCTAATGCCAATTTAAGATATATTAGTGACACTCAGTTTCACAGACATAGAAACAGATAGAAGGATGGACAGAAAGAAAGAAAGAAAAAAAAAAAGAAAGAAAGAAAGAAAGAAAGCATTGCTGTACTTAAAAAGTGAACTGTTTTCAAGCCTCAGGTACAGTTGAAACCAGCAGTTTACATACACTTTCTAAAAAAGACACATCTGCATGTTTTTCTCACTGACATGAAATCAGAATATACCTTTCCCGTTTTAGGTCAGTTAGGAACCATAATAATTTATATTTACCAAATGCCAGAATAATGAGAAGAGAATGTCTTAAGGCATTTTTATTACTTTCGGTAATGTCAAAAGTTTACATACATCTCATTAGTATTTGGTAACATTGCCCTTAAAGTGTATCACTTGGGTCAAATGTTGTGAATATCCCTCCACAAGCTTCTCACAATAGTTGGTAGGAATTTGGACCCAATACTCCTAACAGAACTGGTGTAACTGAGCCATGTCTATAGGTTGCCCTGCTCACACCTGCCTTTTCAACTTTTCCTATACATTTTCAATAAAATGGAGATCAGGGTTTTGTGATGGTCACTCCAAAACATTGACTTTGTTATCCTTAAGCCACTTTGTAACCAGTTTGGCAGTATGCTTTGGGTCATTGTCCATTTGGAAGACGCATTTCCACCCAAACTTACTCGTGTCTTGAGATGAGATCCTGGCTGATGTCTTAGATGTTGCTACAGTATTGCCACATAACCTGCTCTCCTCATGATGCTATCTATTTTGGAAGCACATCTGTCCTTCCTGCAGCAAACCAACACCACAACATGATGCTGACACCCCCAGGTTTCAGAGTGGAGATGGTGTTCTTAGGCTTCAAAGTTTCTCCCTTTTTCCTCCAAATTTAACAATGCTCATTATGGCCAAACAGTTCAATTTTAGTTTCATTAGATTGCAATACATGTCTCCAAAAATTAAAACCTTGTTCCTGTGTGCATTTGCAAACATTAATCTGAATCTTGTATGTTTCTTTTGGAATAATGGCTTCTTCCTGGCAGCCCATGTTGATACAGTACTTGTTTCACTGAGGATAATAACACACTCTTGCCAGCTTCCGCTAGCATCTTCATAAGGTCTTTTGCTTTTGTGCTTTGGTTGATAGTCACATATTTGACCAAAGCACGTTCATCTCTGGTACACAGAACCTATCTCCTTCTTGAGCGGCATGATGGATTGACATTCCTATCTTGTTTATATTTGTGTAGAGTTGTTTGTACAAATGACAAGGCACCATCCGGTATCTGGAAATTGCACCCAAGGATGAACCAGACTTGTGCAAATACCACAATTCTCTCCCTGAGATCTTGGCTAATTTCTTTTGACTTTCCCATGATGCTGCACAAAGAAGCAGTGTGTTTCAGGTGTGCATTAAAATACACCCACAGGTGTCTGTAATTAACTCAGAAATTGCCAATAAACCTATCAGAGGATATGACATCATCATATGGGCTGTACCAAATTGTTTAAAGGCATAGCACACTTAGTGTATGTAAATTTTTGACTTTGCAGAAAGTAATAAAAATGCCTTAAACCATTCTCTCTCTTCCTCATTATTCTGGCATTTGGCAAACATAAATAATTTTGGTTCCTAATTGACCTAAAACGGGAAAGATTTATTCTGATATGTCAGATAATGAGAAAAACATGCATATGTGTCTCTTTAGATAGTGTATTTAAACTTCTGGTTTCAACTGTACTCATTTACAGTGCTGGCCAAAAGTATTGGCACCCCTGCAATTCTGTCAGATATTTCAGTTTATTCTTGAAAATTATCTTTGGTATTATTATCTTCATTTATTTTGCTTGCAATGAAAAAACACAAAAGAGAATGAAACAAAAATCAAATCATTGATAATTTCACACAAAGCTCCAAAAATGGGCCAGAAAAAAGTATTGGCACCCTTAAGCGGGCTTTACACGCTGCGACATTGCTAGCATTTGCTGGCGATGTCGAGCGCGATAGCACTTGCTCCCGTCGTACGGCCGATATGTAGTGATCGCTGCCGTAGGGAACATTATCGCTATGGCAACATCACGCGCACATACCTGCTCTGCGATGTCGCTCTGGCCGGCAAACCGCCTCCTTTCTAAGGGGGCGGTTCATGCGGCGTCACAGCAACGTCACACGGCAGGCGTCCAATAGAAGCGGAGGGGCGGAGATGAGCGGGACGTAACATCCCGCCCACCTCCTTCTTTCCGCATTGCCGGTGGAGGCAGGTAAGGAGATGTTCGTCGCTCCTGCAGTGTCACACACAGCGATGTGTGGTGCCGCAGGAACGATGAACAACATCGTTAATAAGCAGGATGACCTCTCCGCGGCAAACGATTCTGACCGCTTTTGTGATCGTTTAAGATCACTCATAAGTCTCACACACTGCGATCTCTTTATTGAAGCCGTATGTGGGTCACAAACACCGTGACCCCGACGATAACTCATTAACGATATCATAGCGTGTAAAGCCTGCTTTAGCCTAATATTGGTTGCTCAACCTTTAGCCAAAACAACTGCGAACAACCGCTTCCGGTAACCATCATTGAGTTTCTTACAATGCTCTCCTGGAATTTTAGACCATTCTTCTTTGGCAAACTGCTCCAGGTCCCTGAGATTTAAAGGGTGCCTTCTCCAAACTGCCATTTTGAGATCTCTCCACAGGTGTTCTATGGGATTCAGGTCTGGACTCATTGCTGGCCACTTTAATAGTCTCCAGTGCTTTCTCTCAAACCATTTTCTAGTGCTTTTTGAAGTGTGTTTTGTGTCCTTGTCCTGCTGGAAGACCAATGACCTCTGAGGGAGACCCAGCTTTCTCATACTGGGCCCTACATTATGCTGCAAAATTTGGTGGTAGTTTTCAGACTTCATAATGCCATGCACACGTCAAGCAGTCCAGTGCCAGAGGCAGCAAAGCAACCCCAAAACATCAGGGAACCTACGCCATGTTTGAATGTAGGGACAGTGTTCTTTTCTTTGAATGCCTCTTTTTTTTCCCCTGTAAACTCTATGTTGATGGCTTTTCCCAAAAAGCTCCACTTTTGTCTCATCTGACCAGAGAACATTCTTCCAAAATGTTTTAGGCTTCTCAGGTAAGTTTTGGCAAACTCCAGCCTGGCTTTTTTATGTCTCGGGGTAAGAAGTGGGGTCTTCCTGGGTATCCTACCATACAGTCCTTTTTCATTCAGACGCCGACGGATAGTACGGGTTGACACTGTTATACCCTCGGACTGCAGGGCAGCTTGAACTTGTTTGGATGTTAGTCGAGGTTCTTTATCCACCATCCGCACAATCTTGCGTTGAAATCTCTCGTCAATTTTTCTTTTCCTTCCATATCTAGGGAGGTTGGCCACAGTGCCATGGGCTTTAAACTTCTTGATGACACTGCGCACCGTAGACACAGGAACTTTCAGGTCTTTGGAGATGGACTTATAGCCTTTAGATTGCTCATGCTTCCTCACAATTTGGATTCTCAAGTCCTCAGACAGTTCTTTGGTCTTCTTTCTTTTCTCCATGCTCAATGTGGTACACACAAGGGCACAGGACAGAGGTTGAGTCAACTTTAATCCATGTCAACTGGCTGCAAGTGTGATTTAGTTATTGCTAACACCTGTTAGGTGCCACAGGTAAGTTACAGGTGCTTTTAATTACACAAATTAGAGAAGCATCACATGATTTTTCAAACAGTGCCAATACTTTTGTCCACCCCCTTTTTATGTTTGGTGTGGAATTATATCCAATTTGGCTTTATGACAATTTTTTTTTCATTGAAGACAAATGAAATGAAGATAATAATACCAAAGAATTTGTGATTGCAATAATTTTCAAGAAAAAACTGAGTATTATCTGACAGAATTGCAGGGGTACAAATACTTTTGGCCAGCACTGTATATGGCTTGTTTACAAGATGCGTTATGGCCATGTTTTTAGTGCATTTTTGCTGTGGAAAAATTTAAGTATTTTATAGTAGTATCAAAGTTGCTTATTTTTTCCTTGAAGATTTAAACCATCAATGCATTTTTATTTGCCTTTGCAAATCTGCATCATGCCAATTCTTTCAGCTTTTTTGAAATTCCAAAGAATTGGGAAAAAAACACAAGTAACAATGCATCAAAAACGTCCAGATTTTATTTGGTGTTTTTCTTGCCTGCAATCTGTTTTTTTGGTCCAGAAAAATCTGTTATAATCAATCAACATATGAACTTACCGATATGATCCGAAAAATAGCAGTACTCCAAAGGAGGGTTGTAAAAGATAGCAATAAGTACCCTGTTTCCCCGAAAATAAGAAACTGTCTTATATATTTTTTTGCCCTGAAAAAAGCGCTAGGTCTTATTTTCAGGGGGTGTCTTATTCTCGAGGAGACATGGTTGGGGGTAAGTTTACCCCCCACAAAAAGCAGACCCCCCCATCCCAGGATCGTCATACTTACCAGCCCAGGGTGTCTGTATGGCTCCCAGATCCTCCTGTGATCTCCCAGCAGGTGTGCTGCATGCGCCCCCTGCATCTGGCCGACATCAGATCTCACACATACACACACACACACCACTTCTCCCTGTGATCTCCCTGCAGCTGTGCTCCCCTGCGTCTGGTTGACATCAGATCACACACACACACACACACACACACACTCCCTTCTCCCTGTGCCCTCTGGTGGGCGGTCCCAGCAGCTGTGCTGCACGCCGTGCTCCTCTGCCTCCTGCCGACACTCACAGATCGTCACACATTAGACAGTATACACGCACACATCTGATCGCATACACTCACACACACCCCCCACTTCTCCCTGTGCCCTCTGGTGGGCGGTCCCAGCAGTGCTCCTCTGCCTTCTGCCGACACTCACATATCCGATCGCATACATTCACACACACACACACACACACAGTCATACACACAATATCACACATACGCGCGCACACACTCACAACATCCGGACATACCACATGATTCAGGCCATGTGATCCTCGGCAGGTCCTGGAAGGTCACTGCACGCACAGTATTGCCGCCGAGAAGCAAGTGATATCGCCGGATGTTGTGAGTGTGTGGATGCGATCTGTAGTGTGTGTGTGTGTGTGTGTGTGTGTGTGTATGTGTGTATGAGTGTGATCTGATGTGGGTGTGTGTTCCGCCGCAGGACCTTGATGCGCTCACCTGCTCCCAGTCGGCGTCTGGTGAGTATGATTGGCAGTCTTCTTTCTTCTGTCTTCTCTCTTCTGGGGGTGCCCGCTGCCTATAATGAAGTGTCCTGCAGTGTCTTTAACTCTTTCACCACTGCATGACACTTCATTATTGACCGCGGCTAGGTCTTATTTTCAGGGAATGTCTTATATTAAAGCTTCCCTGAAAACTCCTGGGAGGTCTTATTTTCAGGGGAGGTCTTATTTTCGGGGAAACACGATAGTAAAGTAGTAAAAGTCAGCATTTTGAAATGGTGAATAAACCACTGTTGGTTTTTCATACCTTAAATTAAACTTCATTAGATAGATAGATAGATAAATAGATAGATAGAGGGATAGATAGATAGTTAGATAGATAGATAGATAGATAGATAGATAGAGGGATAGATAGATAGATAGATAGATAGATAGATATGGATAGATAGATAGATACATAGATAGATAGATAGATAGATAGATAGATAGATAGATAGATAGATGATAAATAGATAGATTCAAACTCCATGAATTTTTCAACATTTTTTTGATGTTATAGCCTCAAACCTAAATGTATTTTATCAGGACTTTATATGATATACCAACACAAAGTAGAAAGTATTTGTGATATGTAAAGGGAATAACACATGATTTTCAAAATATTTTAAAAATCTAAATCAGCAAATTATGATGTGCATTTGAATGCATCCCCCTGTATGTTGATACCACTAAATAAAATCCTGAGTGACCAATTGCCTCCAGAAGTCACTTAATTAGTAATTTATTCTCAGTATAACTACAGCTATTCTGTGAAGGCTACAGAGGTCTGTGTGAGAATATTATAGATCAAACAGCATCATGAAAACCAAGGAACACAGCAGACAGGTCAAGGATTAAGTTGTGGAGAAGAGTAAAGCAGGGTAAGGTTATAAAAAAAGTTCTCAACATCTCACAGATCACTGCTCAATACATCATCCAAAAATGGAAGGAGTAAGTTATAACAGCATATCTACCAAGAAATGGGTGTCCACCTGAAATGAAATCCCAAACAAGGAGAGCACTAATTAGAGAAGCAGCCAAGAGGCCCATGGTCCCACTGGAGGAGCAGTAGAGATCCAGAGATCAGCTGGGAGAATCTGTCCACATGACAACTACTGTATTTTCCAGTGTATAAGATAACTTTTTAACCCATGAAAATATTATCAAAAGTCGGGGGTCATCTTAAACGCCGGGTGTCATCTTATCTGGCGTATAATTAGTTCTCCCTGTCTCCAAGACTATCAGAGCAGGAACGCATCCTTCTCGCTTGCCCTTGTATCCTAGTACCTCTTTCTCTGCCTCTCAGGCACATAGACTCCTTTGTGATCGCATCCATTGCACAGGGCTGCTGTCTGCCATCAAGGCTTTTCTGCAGTTGAATACTTTACGGTGGCAACGCAAAGCATTCAACTGCATTAAAGCGCTGACAGCATCGGCAGCCCTGTGTATTGGACATGATCATGGAGGGGTCAATGTGCCTGCGGTCTACAAGAAGCACCCCTTGATGATCACATCCAGCGTACGGAGCCGCTGTCAGCGCTTTACAGCAGTTGAATGCTTTGTGGCACTGCCGCCGTAAAGCATTCAAATGCACTAAAGTCATGAAGGCAGCCTTCAGCAGCAGCGCCATGCACCGGACGAGATCACAGAGACGTCTATGTGCCTGCGGTCTGCAAGAAACAGCTGAGGGTACCACAGGAATGGAGGACAGGTGAGAATAATTTTTATTGTGTGTAAACAATGGCATAATAGAGGACAAGAAGGGGACCAGTAAGAGGACATTACTAAACAATGGGTACATTACTGCAGGGGACATTACTAAACAATGGGAACATTACTAAACAATGGGCACATTACTGCAGGGGATATTACTAAACAATGGGCACATCATTAGAGGGCACAAGGAAGGGGCATAATGATGGGCACATTACTACAAGGGGGACAAGGATGGGCACATTACATTTTATTGGGTTCTAATTTTATTTTTGAAATTTTCCAGTAGCTGTTGCATTTCCCACCCTAGGCTTATACTCGAGTCAATAAGATTTCCCAATTTTGTTGTGGCAAAATAGGGGCCTCGTCCTATACTTGAGTGTATACAATACATCCCAAACTCTACACTGTGTGCAGAATTATTAGGCAAATGAGTATTTGATCACATGATACTTTTTATACATGTTGTCCTACTCCAAGCTGTATAGGCTTGAAAGCCAACTACTAATTAAGTAAATCAGGTGATGTGCATCTCTGTAATGAGGAGGGGTGTGGTGTAATGACATCAACACCCTACTGTATATAAGGTGTGCTTAATTATTCGGCAACTTCCTTTCCTTTGGCAAAATGGGTCAGAAGAGAGATTTGACGGGCTCTGAAAGGTCCAAAATTGTGAGATGTCTTGCAGAGGAATGCAGCAGTATTGAAATTGCCAAACTTTTGAAGCACTATCACTGAACAATCAAGCGTTTCATGGCAAATAGCCAGCAGGGTCACAAAAAGCGTGTTGGGCAAAAAGGTGCAAAATAACTGCCCATGAATTGAGGAAAATCAAGCGTGAAGCTGCCAAAATGCCATTTTCCACCAGTTTGGCCATATTTCAGAGCTGCAACGTGACTGGAGTATCAAAAAGCACAAGGTGTGCCATACTCAGGGACATGGCCAAGGTAAGGAAGGCTGAAAAACGACCACCTTTGAACAAGAAACATAAGATAAAACATCAAGACTGGGCCAAGAAATATCTTAAGACTGATTTTCAAAGGTTTTATGGACTGATGAAATGAGAGTGACACTTGATGGGCCAGATGGATGAGCCAGAGGCTGGATCAGTAAAGGGCAGAGAGCTCCACTCTTACTCAGACGCCAGCAATGTGGAGGTGGGGTACTGGCATGGGCTGGTATCATCAAAGATGAACTTTTGGGACCTTTTCGGGTTGAGGATGATGGAGTGAATTTCAACTCACAGACCTACTGCCAGTTTCTGGAAGACAACTTTTTCAAGCAGTGGTACAGGAAGAAGTCAGTATCGTTTAGCATGATTTTCATGCAGGACAATGCTCCATCACATGCATCCAACTACTCCACAGCATGGCTGCTCAGTTAAGGTCTAAAAGATGAAAAAATAATTACATGGCCCCCTTGTTCACTTGATCTGAACCCCATAGATAACCTGTGGTCCCTCATAAAATGTAAGATCTACAGGGAGGGAGAACAGTACACCTCTCGGAACAGTGTCTGGGAG
The DNA here is from genome assembly GCF_048569485.1 of Anomaloglossus baeobatrachus. Lineage (NCBI taxonomy): Eukaryota > Metazoa > Chordata > Amphibia > Anura > Aromobatidae > Anomaloglossus > Anomaloglossus baeobatrachus. Next base: position 354,989,061 of record NC_134356.1, read on the forward strand.
GCTGTGGTGGCTGCTGCATGCAATGTTGATGATAAACAGATCAAGCAACTGACAGAATCTATGGATGGTAGGCTGTTGAGTGTCATCATAAAGAAAGGTGGCTATATTGTTCACTTTTTTTTTTTTTAGTTTTGTTTTTGCATGTCAGAAATGTTTATTTCTAAATTTTGTGCAGTTATATTGGTTTACCTGGTGAAAATAAACAAGTAAGATGGAAATATATTTTGTTTTTATTAAGTTACCTAATAATTCTGCACAGTAATAGTTATCTGCACAAACAGATATCCTCCTAAGATAGCCAAATCTAAAAAAACACTCCAACTTCCAAAAATATTAAGCTTTGATATTTACGAGTCTTTTGGGTTGATTGAGAACATAGTTGTTGATCAATAATAAAAAAAATCCTTTAAAATACAACTTGCCTAATAATTCTGCACACAGTGTATATTTGAACTGAGTAAGTTGGGGGTCATTTTATACGCCGTAAAATATGGTATTAGTCGTATCCTTCACAAATCTGCCCTTTTTTGAAGAGTGGTAAGAAGAAAGCCATTTCTGAAAGGAAGCCAAAAGAAGTCCCATTTACAGTTTTCAAAAAGTCATGTAGGAGCAATAGCTAGCATGTGGAAGAAGCTGCTCTGGTTAAATGAGAGTAAAGTAGAATTTTTGGCAGAGATGGGTGAGGATTGAAATATTTGTAATTGCTACATTTGTAACGAGTACTTTTTAATACTTGTATATTCGTTTCGAATAGCGAGTACAATGCAAGTCAATGGGAAATTTGAGTAATTTTCTGCTGGACCCAACAAAGAGGTGCAAGGCCCTGAGAAAAAGGCTGAAGTGGATGGGAAAGTGATGAAACTGAACAGGGAGAACCTGGAGAATATGTCAACAAAAACTCTTTTTCTCACACTTTCTTTTTCCCTATGACATTATGCAGTCAGTCAAACAACCAAGATGGCTGTGGCATTACCGTGATTGGTTAAGAAGCCGGCATGTTTGTGGCTGCAAATCAGGCGCCAAAACTGCTGGGCGAGACATATGAATATCGCGAGGAAAGTACACAAAAACACGCAATGTAACAAGTGTACCATACTATCCGTGCAAGTAGCGAATAGTAACGATAAGACTCGCTCATCAATAAATTTTGGGCTAAATACAAAAGGCTATGTGTGGTGGAAAACAAACACAAAAATCATCCTGTTGTGGGGATGCTTTTCTTCAGCAGGGACAGGGAGGCTGGACAGATTTAGTGGAAAGATACATTTTTGCTACATACATAAATATAAGGTACTCCTGGAGGAAAATCTGTTACTTCTACAAAAGACTGGAGACTGGGACGTAGGTTACCCTTCAAGCAGGACAATAACCCTAAATATACTACCAGATTTAGAATAGATGTTTTAGATCAAAGCATATTTATGAGTTTTGAATGGCCCACTCAAAGTCTATACCTCAAAGACTTGCAGCAGTAATTTCAATGAAAGGTGGTCTTACACTATATTGACTCATGGGGGCTGAATACAAATCCAATCAAATACTTTTAAGTTTGGAAGTGTAACGTGAACAAATTGTGGAAACGTTGACAGTGTGGGAATAATATTTAAAAACATTGTAGAAAGATACAGTAGATAGATAGAATTGTGAGGTAGTTGCACAAATCATAAAAAATAAAAATAACAGCTAAAGAATATAGCAAAGTTTGACCTGTTATAATCTTCACAATGGCAATAAAATAGCATTTTATTAAAAATAACCATAGATTATGCAAAATGGCGGGAACTGGGACTTCATCCTAATGTATGAGACCTTTGGGATAATGCATGCTCCCAGTTGTATAAGCTTATCACAGTAAGATTCGGTTGTGCAATTATAAATCAATGAATAATATATACAGAAGCAATTAACTTACTACACAGCTGTACTTAGGGTAGTCTTTCCATATTAAAATTGCTACTGAGTATTTTTGTTCCCTAAAATAGCCTGGAGCAATAGAACATTTCTGGATGTGTATGAACTTAACGATTAACTTCAAGTTTTAGACTGAAAAGGCTGTTTCTTACAAAAAAAGTTCTGTTTTCTAAGTTTATTGAGACTTTCCTGGCTGAAAAGTAATTTTGTAAAAAATGCTCTCATAATACACTCATGCCCAAGTCTTATAATAAAATAATGCTGGTGATATGATATCCCATTCCTAAAAAAATCGTTGAGAATAAAAGATTGAGAAATCATCCCATCTGGAATGAAATTTCCATTTTTAAAGTCCACCTAAGCCATGTATCCAAATAGCATATTTAAGTCAGGGTGAATTGTTCACCGCCTATAACACTTGGTTTGGTTAGCACCCACGCTTCCCAAGCACAGTCCTATTAACATCCAATATCACCACACTAATTGGTGAATTTAGTTTTCATATTTCTAGCATAGGCACATGATGCTGATGCTGATACTACAGAAATTCATGTGCAATGTTTTAATATTGTATTAGCAGATTTTGAGTTGCAGTTGGTCAGTAGTAGCATTTAAAGGTGTTGAGGGAGTAGCGTACTGTATATTGATAATCTCCGTAAGTGGAGCAGAAGAAAATGATATCCTGCATTACCACTCTCTTTTCCACTTGACTGCAGGTCACTTTAAGCCTACGGTCTGCAAAACAGCAGGTGATGCACAGGCCAAGGCGTCGGCGCACAGCCAGAATTTAAGAGTCCTGGCACGTTGACGTCTTTGCGCCATGCCGGGACTCTGATATCTTGTGCTTGCAATGACAGTGCATTGGTCTACCTAAGCATTGTGGGTGGACTTGTCAGGATCTTGGATTAGATGAGTATAGGATGTTTTTTATTTCATTTAAAAAGGTGTGGTGTGACTGTGGGAGGTGTCACAAAATATGAGGGACCCTCATACAGTATGGGAACTACTAAGGGGGCCTCTCATACATTGTAGAGACTAATGTGTGTGGTCATTATACAGCATGGGTGTTAATTTGGGGGCCATTATACAGCAAAGAAGCTAATGCGTGGTGCCATTAAACAGCATGGGAGCTAAAGCCATTTCCATTACGCTGCATCAGAGCTTCTGTGCTGGCCATTATACAGTATGGAAGCTAATGCAGGTGCCATTATACAATGTAGGAGATAATGAAAGGGCAATTATACAGAATGAGAGCTAATACAGGGGCTATTATACAGTGTGAGAGATAATGTGGGGGCCATTATACAGCATGAGAACTAATACGTTGGCTGTTTTACAGTTTGGGGCCTACCATGGTGGCCATTATACGATATGGGGATTACTGTGATGTACACTATGTAGTGTGGGAGCTAATGCGTGAAACATTATACAGTTTGAGGGTTACTGTGGGGGCCATCATACAGTATGGGGACTATTATGAGGCCCATTGTACATTGTGATGGTCTTTATACAATGTGGGAGCTACTGTGGGGGCTATCATAAAATGTGGGGGCCATTATACAGTATAGGGACTCTTGTTGGGACCTTTATACAGTGTGAGAGCTACTTTGGAGGGCAGTAATAAACTGTAAGGACTACCTTGGGGGCCATTATACAGTGTGGTGGCTTCATGTATGGACCATTAAACAGTGTGGAGGCTATTGTTGGTGCTGCTATACAATGTAGGGACTATTGTACAGTAAGTGCTATTGTGGGGCAATTATATTGCGGGGCTACCATGGACACCTTTAAATAGTGTGAAGGCTACACTGGGGGCTATTATACAATGCAGTGGCTATTATACAGTGTGGGTGCTACTGTGGTGCCATTATACAATGTGGGGGCCATTATACAGTGTGTGGACCATTATGATGTCCTATAGGGGAGCTGTGAGTGCATCATACTGTGTATATGGGTGCTATGGGACCATCATAGTGTGTATATGGGAGCTGTGAGCCTATCATACTGTGTAGAGAGGAGCTGTGGCCTCACCTTACTGTGTATAGGGGAGGTGTAGGGGCAATATTACTGTGTATAGGGGAGCTGTGGGTCCATCATACTGTGTATGGGGGAGATGTAAATGGGGGACTCAGGGGACATTATTAAATGTTAAGGGGACACTTAAAGAACCATTATTGTTATAGAAGCACTTAGACCTCTACGACTGTCAAAGGTGCACATGGGGCATTATTATTTCTTAGGGGCAAAATGTATACATACAACAGCAGAGACTCAGCATTGGAGTGTCAGTAGGATGTGCAGGCAGGAACTGGACAGGGACAGGGCTCAAAATGTGAAAAGTCAAATGTATCTTTGTTGTAATATCTGCAGACAAGTCATGGCTTCAGAAGTAGTTATGGCGGTCTGAGCAAGATGGAAAAGACAGGAAAATTGAACAATTCCATCTGAAAGACTGTTAGCTGTAAAGCCTGCTTTACATGTTACAAATAATCGTGCGATCACATTTGCGATCGCACCCGCCCCCATTGTTTGTGCGGCACGGGCAATTTCTTGCCCGTGTCGCACAATGCTGTAACCCCCCGTCACACGTACTTACCTTCCAAACGACCTCGCTGTGGGCGGTGAACATCCACTTCCTGAAGGGGGGGACATTTGGCTTTACAGTGACGCCACACTGCGGCCAGCCAATAGAAGCGTAGGGGTGGAGATGAGCGGGACGTAAACATCCTGCCCACCTCCTTCCTTCAGCATTGCCGGCGGCCAAAGGTAAGCTGCAGTTCATCGTTCCCGGGGTGTCACACGTAGCGATGTGTGCTGCCCGGGTACGATGAACAACAGGACGTGCGATTTTTAGAAAATGAGTGACGTGTCAGCGATAAATGAGAAGGTGAGTATTTCTGCTCGTTCATAGCTGTCACACGCTACGACATAACTAACGATGCCGGATGTGCGTCACTTACGACGTGACCCCGCCGACATCTCGTTAAATATATTGTAGCGTGTAAAGCCCACTTAAGTCACTCTCTGTAATTGGGCTGAAATATTTTATATGTTCTGCTGGATTCGTATCTATCACTGCATGGTCACCATATGATGGTAATATAAGTATTGGTCTTTGTATAGAGATTTATTTTCAGTAAAAGCAGAGTCATCTTCTGAGGTTCCCCTATATCTATATGTATGAATAATGAGCGCCACCATAGTTGTAATTAGGGTCACACCCACTCAGATGTTTTGCCCCCCCCTCCCTTGAGCTGAACTCCCAGCTACACCACTGTAGTAGTCACAGCTGCTACACAACCAAAAGCTGCATAGATGCCATTGAGTGACCAAGAGACAGTTTTCTATGTGGATTGTGGATTCTCCTTTTTAAGATCTATCCATCACTATATTGACACTTTTGTTATCTTGCTATTGTTTTTTTATTTTATTCCCAGAAACCAGATTCCATACAATTAAACGTTAAGCATTGCCTAATAAGATATTACCAGAGCATGAGAGAGTTGCTTGCATTAAGACAACATGATCAAATGCGAGATTTGTAAGTTTTTCATGGATTCTGGAACTAAGAACCCATCTGTTAAGGATGTTAGGTCAAAAGAGTGTCAGCAGATATTTAAGCATACAAGTGACAGCGGATTACTGCTAGCAATAAATAAAGACGTTTTTCTTATTTTAGTATTATGGCGGATTGCTATTAGAACTTGCCCACATGTTGGAGACATTAATCTCAGAAGTCAGCAAAGATACCCAGCAGCAGCTATACTGTACACTGGCATAAAGGATTTATAAAATAGATAGTCTGACAGTAAGATGAAGCGCCACTACTTATGTGACACATATCTCAGTTCACTCCCATACTATCAACAGGAAAAAAAGACTATTTTGTGCAATATATACACAAATATATACAAATCATAGCATAAGTGGTGTGCCATGTTACCAGGGGTTTATTGGGCACACTAAAGATAGTTATTCTGAATTGTGATGGACCATCCATCATCTACCCATATGAACGATCAAAGAAATATCTCTAAAGTCAAATATATTATTTGTGAATGCATAGTAAATGTCTCTGAATTGGGTTGACATGTGCTGGATCTTATGTTCATATACATAAGATTACTGTCAGACGGTTTGGCATATTGTTCACCTGACAACTATCTCACTACTCTGTTGGATAACAAAGGAGTGATCACTTGGCCGGGCACTCCTATATTCTCTATAAAAGAGCTGCTGACAGACATGTCTGACAGAGGTCTATCTCAAACACAAAGGAGTGCTCACTGGGCCGAGCATGCCTATATTCTCTATAAAAGAGCTGCTGACAGACATGTCTGACAAAGGTCTATCTCAAACACAAAGGAGTGCTCACTGGGCCGAGCATGCCTATATTCTCTATAAAACAGCTGCTGACAGACATGTCTGACAGAGGTCTATCTCAAACACAAAGGAGTGCTCACTTAGCCAAACACTCCTATATTCTCTATAAAAGAGCTTCTGACAGACATGTCTGACAAAGGCCTATCTAAAACACAAAGGAGTGCTGACTTAGCCAAGCATGCCTTTATTCTCAATAAAAGAGCTGCTGACAGACATGTCTGACAGAGGCCTATCTCAAATACAAAAAAGTGCTCACTTGGCCAAAGACTCTTATATTCTCTAGAAAAGAGCTGCTGACAGACATGTCTGACAGAGGTCTATCTCAAACAAAAAGGAGTGCTCACTTGGCCAAACACTCCTATATTCTCTATAAAAGAGCTGCTGACAGACATGTCTGAGAGAGGCCTATCTCAAATACAAAGGAATTCCCACTTTGCCGAGTACTCTTATATTCTCTATAAAAGTGCTGCTGGCAGACATGTCTGACAGAGACCTATTTCAGAGAGAACAAAAGGATTGTCAGTCCAAAAATCTACCCTGACACCATCTGTCAGGGGAAAGTTGGGAGAACCCCTTACAAATTAGACTGGGGCCAAGCCTGTCGATATCGGCTTCAGAGTTTAACTCACCTGCCAGTCCATTGTCTGGGGCTCCCATACATATTGGACTGTTGGTCATTGATCTTGTTATCGGCATGATCAATGTGTATGGGGGGTTTGAGTTTCTCTGCTCTTCTTATGGGCCCTTTAGACAATGCATACCTGTTGTGTTATACAGATATACTTTGACCATATATGTGTAGTTCAGCCAAGCAGTTGCCAGATATACTATCACACATCTACAATAAAATCTTTAATATTATTCTAACAAGTTATTCAAATTTGAAACATTATTACCGAATCTTCCTATTTTTGCACAGATTTAAATAATATACCATGTAATGGTCCTCATTAAATCGATAGATTTATAAAACACTCGTCCAGCATGAAACAAATCTACTGAACAGATACCTTTATAAAATGCTTGTGATACAAGAAATATCTTTTTTTAAGATTTAATAAAATTCCACATGCCAGTTAACTTTCTACCATTTTCTGTCTTTCCTCTTTGATACAGTTTGCACTATGCTTCACCTGTCTAATCATTTTCCGGCTGCATGCCAGATGTTTCATCCTCACAACATTATGGTTCTCCTCTCCTGAGTCCTTGTTCATTGTATAAAGCCATCTGGTCCTTGGTCTTTCATGTCTTTTGAGGCAACGAAGCTCAGAAACAAGGCAGAAGGTGTTTGTCATACAATAACCACTTGTGTGACACCCATTTTCACACTAAAGACGTATATAACCTTATTCTTGAATTTGCTGAGCAAAATCAGCTCATTAGAAAAAGGTCTTGGACATTCTGATAACAATAGATCCTATAAACTCCTCAGCATCTTTGACATGCGTTTATTTAAAATATATCTTCAATTTATGGGAAAGCCACGGCATCAAACCATTGTTATATAGGTCACGTAGAGGATGTGTTCATATCTGTAGACAGAATCTCTTTCATTAGGTTTGCTTTGCTTCTTAGCAGATGTAAAGTTTTTTGTTACTAAAGATGTTGTATTGCAATATAAAAACATAATAAATATCTTTACATTTTTTTCATTTTTTTTTTATGTTACAAAATTGAAAAATATAAATGATCAGAATATGCAATGTTAAACCACCACTCCAGTGTTTGTTTTTATTTCACCTTTGGAGCGGTGCTTTTAACATAAGTCCCCTGCCCCTGGTCTTAGGCTGGAGTCACACTTGCATGTGACTCGTGCAAGTATGGGATCGCACTGCCTGGACCGGCTGTGGCTCTCCTGACAGGAGCGGGTCAGCATCATAGAAATACATACAGCGGAGCCGCTCCTGGCAGAAGAGAAGCCAGCTGGTCCGGGCACTGCGATCCGATACTCGCACGTAAGTGTGACTCCAGCCTTATACTCATGTTACGGCGTTTTCATCTGTTATCAGTGTTGCTCTAATCAATCTTCAGCACTTTGTGACCTGCTGGCTGCTCCAGTGTTTCTACTTAATATAAGTCTATAAGAGCCTCGTTCTGGCTCTCATAGACTTGTATTGAGAGCTTCTGACATAACGTCTGACTTCAGGCCAGAAGTTGCGGTCACAAGAAGAGGTGAAAAAATCCTGCTGGAGTGATTTTTAAACCTATAAATGAAGAAGGAGCCATAATGCGCATATGGATCACATAACAGGGGGTCAGATGACACAATTTTTTTCAATGCTTAGAAGCAGAGGTAAATTAAAGGGAACCTGTCAGGTCCCATATGCGCTCTGACCTACAAACAGGGTGATGTGTGGCCTAGAAACCCCTTCCTACCCATCCCTGTGTTGTAATATTGTGTAATATGAATGCATAAAAAAACGTTTTATTACTTACATGTTCCCAATGTAAATGATCAGATGATCAGAGGGTCTAGTCCCCTGGGCGTCGCATCGCCCCGTGGATGTTAGCATGCTTTCCATGGTATCACGCCCCTGTGGGCGTGATACCATGGATTTATATGAGCGACATCAGCATCGCTCCTTGAGATCCTGCGCGTGAGTGCTTACCATTCCCGCAGCCTTGCTATCCATGTGCTTGCTTGTCGGCTGCAGATGCACACTGCACATGCTCAGAAGACTACTGTTCCGACCAAGCACAGAGCGCATTTGAAGCCGAGAAGCAAGCACCTGGATAACAAGGCTGCGAGAATGGTAGGCATGCACGGGATCTCAAGGAGCTTACGGTGACATTGCTCATGTAAATCCATGGTATCATGCCCACAGGGGCGTAATATAACAGAAAGCATGCAAACGCCCACGGGGTGATGCGACGCTCAGTGGACTAGCCCCTCTATTCATTTACAAAGGGAACATGTAAGTAATAAAACTTTTTTTATACATCCATATTACACAATATTACAACACAGGGAAAGGTAGGAAGGGGTTTATGGGCCAAACATCACCCTGCTTGTAGGTCAGAACGCATATGGGATCTGACAGGTTCCCTTTAACTATGGGCTTTATTAGAGGCTGTCCATGTGAAAGCTAGAACTTTTCTCTTAAATAAAAGTATAATAAAGTCTCACATATATTTTATAAATGTTTTGGGCCAGATTCATCATCACTGGGAGGTTTGTCACTTTTATTTTTATTTGAGCTTTTTCCTAATTTTTTTTGCATCAAATATAGCAAAATGACACACAGAATACATGAACTTTGTGCAAAGCACAAAAATTGTTTTCCTCTTAACTGTTTTATTATATTTTTTCACTTCCTAGCAGGGATGTCGCACGTAGTATTAAATTTGCTAAAAAAAAAAATATGTACTTAAAGCAAAAAAAATATGTACTTAAATCTGGCATACCTAAAATCATGAAAGGAAGGCACAAGAATGAAATTGAGATAAATGTTGCGACTGTTTAAAAAAGTCCTATTTCATGAATGTGTCTAAAACAACTGGAAAAGCCAAATTGATGTAAAAATCAGAAAACAAACAAAACTACAGAAGACAACTAATAAAACAGGCCCAAAATATTTGATGATTTTGTCACAAATGAAACAATTAGTGAGAGGTAATTAATCACGCTAAGAAACTGTCAGAAATGTATTGATGATTTTAACCCCATGGCCCCAAGTCATAATTTCCTTTACATCTGTTTTTGTCTATTTTTGTGTTTTGTGCCTTTTTTGTTTGCACCCAAATAATTATTTTATTTGCGCCTTTTTTTAAACCTATGTGCTCATCTGATTTCTTCATTTTCTGCATTGTTTTTGAAATTTAGCGATTCCAGATGCTTTTGCCTGATTCATCAACTACGACTTTTTAAGAAGTCGCAAAATTTGTCATAACACCATTCCAGTCCCCCTGGAATATTTTTGACTATGCCAGTATTTTGGTGCAATTTGTGCAACATTTCCCAAAATATGTGACTTTTTGTGTTAAAGAGTAACAAAAAATGTTCAAAACAGAAAAAAAAATCAGTTACCATATTTTTTTTCTTTTATAAGATGCACCAGATTATAAAACGCACTCCAAATCTAGAGGGGACAAAAAGGTAAAAACAAAATATGGGGTCTGTTTTATAATCCGGTGGGGTCTTACCGAGGAGGCGAGGCAGCAGTGGTGGTCCAGGAGGCAGGGATGGTGCTGGACTACGGCGATGGTGAGGGGCGTCCAGATGCTCACTGCAGGCTGTGGCGCTGTGCTGGGGCTGTGGGTGTTGCTCTGTCCTGGGGCTGCAGGCGCTGCTCTGTGCTGGGGCAGCGAGCACTGCTCTGTGCTGGTGCTGACTTCGGGCGATGAGGCACGGGCCATTCTGAAGATGTCGGAAGTGCAGGCTTCAAAGAAATGGAGGCCGGAGTCGGCGCGTGCACAGATTGAGTTATCGGCTCAATGACAAGCCGAGATCTCATCTGCTCATGCGCCCCCTCCGACGCCATTTTCCTTAAGTCCGCTGCTGAGACATCAATGGACCGGAGGTGGTGTGTGTGCTGATGAGAGCTTGAGCCGAGACCTCCGTCTTCTCCCATCAACTTTGGGCACCATTATTTGAAGCCCTTACTGCCGACATCTTCAAAATGGCCCCTGTCTTACAGCAAACACCTTCAGAATGGCTCATGGCACACTGCAGCACAGAGCCCCACTGCCCGCCACACACAGGCTCACTGCCCGCCGCACAGAGCCTCACTGCCCACCGCACAGAGCAGCATCGCCAGCCGCACAGAGCAGTGCCAACAGCCCCGGCACAGAATAGCACTCGCAGCACAGTGCACAGTATTAACCCTGCCTCCTATGACCTTTCTCCACCACCCCTCAGTAAGCTACATTCGGATTTTAAGACACACCCCTCATTTTCCTTCCATTTTTCCTTCCAAAAAATGCATCTTAGAATCTAAAAAATACGGTGTTTTACTTTGCACGAAATGTATGAACCATGCGCACCATTTTAAAGAGTTTGGCACACAAATCAATGAGTACTACAAGACTGAAAAGGAAAAGGCTTAAAAATTCTTTGCAAATGATGAACGGGTCAATGTATTTTATAAGTAAAAAAAAAAACCTGTAAAATACCCACAATATTAATATATTACATACATTACAAATAAATAGAAGATAAAAAAAATACTATTTAATGTATAAAATCAAATACAACCTGACCGATATAGTACAGTGTAGATGGGGTCATTTTGTCTTAAGTCGGTGGGTCCAAAAGAGTGGTCTCACATATTAAACACACAATAATTCTATGAATACATGGATTTATCTTTAAGGTATATATTAATGTAAGTTATTGAGGTTAAAAAGCAATTAAAAGAAATGTTGTTGCTCAAACCTAAGAGAAGAGACAGATTACAATATGATACAATAAAATAATGAGTCATTTTCATGTAATTTCTACTGGAGATATTGGCAGCATATAGATCACTACTTATGTGCTTCTAGCAGATCATTCCCAGACATTAATTCAGCCTCTTATCAAAATGTAGCTTAAATACATCTTCACTATTCAGAATGTCACTAATCAGAGTGACTGATGATCATTGCATATGTGCAATACCCTCAAGCATTCTCCAATCATATCTCTTGCATCCAGAATGTACGCAGTGAACCACCTTGTCAAACGGTTGCTTCAAAGTAAAAACCTTTAACTGCAATATAATCAGCTGGTTATATCAAGCAACATGGAGTCATTATGGCTCTATGTAATTAGAACGCTATTAAGGACCAAATACATACAATTTATATTGCAGCCATTGTCTCTGATGAAGTGTAAATAGAGATATAATGGAGCTCAATGTATATTCTAAACACAATTACTATTTAAAGGTGTACTCCAGGGAGATTAAAAAAATATCATAATGTCCATGTATTCATGAACTATAAGGATAGTATGAATAATGCTACTTCTAATGCTCATAGAACCTGACCGTATCAGCAATTCAGTGTGATGCTGGACTTGCTCATCAGTGGTTTCTCTCCCTTCCGGGATGTTACGCCACACATCAGGGGGTGTGGCCTGCTCCTGGGTGCTAGTAACAGCCAACCCCTGATAACATCTCAGTTCATGCACTCTGAGATAAGGGGTGTGGCCTGATCTTGGATGCTTGTTTCAGCAGCCCCCAGATAACAAAGGCAAATTGGACATACCATATATACTATAGTATAAGCCGACCCGAATATAAGCCGAGTGTTACGAATCGGCACCGCCAAAGCCGCAAGCAGCCTGCTGCGGTTCCAGTTGCGCCCAGGCTCTGGCTGCCGTTCTTGGCCTTGCCTCGGGTTGTCTAGCTGGGCGGGCTGCTTCCTCCACGTCTAAGCGTGGAGAGGCGGCTAGTGCGCATGCACGCGACGATTTACCCCGGCCAGAGCCTAAGGCCTGTGTTTCGCCTAGTGAGCATGCTCAGCTTGATTGTGTCATTTCTGAGACCAAGTCCTCAGTTCAGGCTACTGAGCATGCTCCCACACTTAATCCGAAAAGCCTCTTTGCACAGGTACATGGACTTCGTGCCGTGTCTAAGTCCAATGTTGTGCCTACTGAGCATGCTCAGGCAGATAGTCTGATTTCTGAGACTGTTGTTCAGGCTACTGAGCATGCTCAGGCCCTTAGTGCATCAGAGACTAGGTCCCGTAAGGACCTCACTGGGCATGTTCGTGAAGTGGCAGGCCCTGATAGGCCGGCATGCATTGGGTGTCCTGATGATGTGTCCACTCCGGACAGGCTCGCAGAGGCCCACCCCTATGACCTGGCACCTCACCATTGGTTGTCAGACGATGACTGATGAGGTGTTTTGGGCGTGGCTGCCATGAGGTCATCAGTGACGTGGCGGTTCCATATAGGCTGCTGGTGATGTCAATGATGATGTGGCACTCTGCTATTGGCTCCTGGAGGTGCCATTGTAGTCCACCCTGGGTTTGGGGCAGACCTAGGTTATAAAAGGGGCTGGAGACAACATTGAGGTGCGCAATCTTCACATATGCTCAGACACAGCACACCTCCATGTGTTGAGCCCATTGCATGTTTAGGACAGAGGTAAGCAGGGCTAGGGCATCGGTGCCGGATGCCACAATATACTGTTAACGTGGCACAGTTAGGGCCCGCTCCTTCCTACCAGTCCTGTTAGTGCAGCCCAGTGGTGTTAACTGGGTTGCGGCTGCTGCTCCTACTGTCCTCGGTGTGCCACCTACGCACATGGACAGCCTACCCCAGGACCCCTGTGGCGTTAACAGGGAGTTCCTGGGCTGGGTGTGTGGACCCTGTGACACTAACAGGGTTCACAGTCTCCTGATCCGAGTGTCGTCTAACTCGGGTCAGGCTCCTATTAGTTTCAGAGCCACCCAGCTCTGTATCCTCCACCTAATCTTCAGCTCGCCAGCAGCTGCTTTGTCATCTGGAGCACGGTGGACCACAACTGGCGATTGGGATATACATCCCTTTATCCTACCCCCGTAACACCGAGACACCTAATTTTACCACAAAATAACTGGCAAAACTTGTTGATTTGAGTATAAGCCTTGGGTGTGAAATGCAGCAGCTACTGGTAGATTTAAAAAATATCCATGAAATGTAATGTGACCCATCTTTGTGCCCTGTAGTAATATGCCCCATCATTGTCTCCTGTAGTAATGTGCCCCATCCTTGTGCCCTGTAGTAAGATACCCATCCTTTAGTAGTGTCTCCTCATACTGGTCCCCCTCTAATTCTTGTTCCTTATTATGCCGTTGTTATAGACATACAAATAATTCTTCTGACCTGTCCTCCGTTCCCTTTGTGTCCTCTTATGTTCTTTCCCAGGCATGTAGACCCCTCGATGATCTTGGTTGGTGCAGGGGGCCATTGCTGCCGTCAGCACTTTACTTACTTCAGCAGCACCCTTACGTACCGGTCGAGATCCTCGATGGGTCTACATGTGTGTATATATATATATATATATGTATATATATATATATATATATATATGTGTGTATTATTGCCAGTTTTGTCTACTTTTTACTTTTTGCAAATAGCAGAGCCAAATTTTACAGGTTTCATTGGTCATACAGTATCTATCTATTTCTCTATCTATCCACTGAGTAACTGTAAACAATGTATAGCAGATCATATCATACTTGTCCCAGTAGGCAAGCATCTGCTGTGATTAAATTGGATATATACTACTGTATTTACCCATCTCTGACATAAAGCTATACTTTTAATGATGTCTTATATTAAGCGCTTCCATTAAGGGTCCAGTATATGTGATGATTCTTTTTTATAATGAAAATAAAATCAATATTGCTACCCGGCATCAGCCAGTAGAATAGGCATACCATAAAATTCTAAAGGAGAACAAAGAAAAGGAAAAAAAAATATTAACAACAACTGTAACAAGAAGAGTTACTGCATCTTATAATTATCTGGAGCTTCAAAGAGATGAGACTTAACTTCAGTGACATCATTATGGCTTTTCAATAGAATTTTTATAAAGGAAACGGTGAGGAAATCAATCTTTTCATAGAAATGCATTGAAAAGGCAACAGAGTTACTACTTTTCAGATTCATAGTTATCCTTTGGTAATTAAGTTATTACATATATATATATATATATATTTTATTTATTTTTTTATTATAATTTATTTAATTGTTATGTCACGTGAGACTTGTACCCTGTCAGCGCCGGTTTTACTGTCTCCGCCTCCATTTACGGATAAGTAATCAAGAGGAAATGAGCGGCCAGCTGTAGCACAGACTTTTTCTTTTGAAAGGATTCTTACTTTTCAGCAATTTGTCTACACCTGCTGAAAACGTTTGAGCAGTATTATATATATATATATATATATATATATATATATATAGTACAGACCAAAGGTTTGGACACACCTTCTCATTCAAAGAGTTTTCTTTATTTTCATGACTCTGAAAATTGTAGATTCACATTGAAGGCATCAAAACTATGAATTCACACATGTGGAATGAAATACTTAACAACAAAGTGTGAAACAACTGAAAATATGTCTTATATTCAAGGTTCTTCAAAGTAGCCTCCTTTTGCTTTGATTACTGCTTTGCACACTCTTGGCATTCTCTTGATGAGCTTCAAGAGGTAGTCACCGAAATGGTCTTCCAACAGTCTTCAAGGAGTTCCCAGAGAGGCTTAGCACTTGTTGGCCCTTTTGTCTTCACTCTGCGGTCCAGCTCACCCCAAACCATCTTGATTGGGTTCAGGTCTCTTGACTGTGGAGGCCAAGTCATCTGGCGTAGCACCCAATCACTTTCCTTCTTAGTCAAATAGCCCTTACACAGCCTGTAGGTGTGTTTAGGGTCATTGTCCTGTTGAAAAATAAATGATGGTCCAACTAAACGCAATGGATGGAATACCATTGCAAGATGCTGTGGTAGCCATGCTGGTTCAGTATGCCTTCAATTTTAAATAAATCCCCAACAGTGTCACCAGCAAAGCACCCCCACACCATCCCACCTCCTCCTCCATGCTTCACGGTGGGAACCAGGCATGTAGAGTCCATCCGTTCACCTTTTCTGCATCGCACAAAAACACGGTGGTTGGAGCCAAAGATCTCAAATTTGGACTCATCAGACCAAGCACAGATTTCCACTGGTCTAATGTCCATTCCTTATGTTCTTTAGCCCAGACAAGTCTCTTCCGCTTGTTGCCTGTCCTTAGCAGTGATTTCCTAGCAGCTATTTTACCATGAAGACCTGCTGAACAAAGTTTCCTCTTAACAGTTGTTCTAGAGATGTGTCTGCTGCTAGAACTCTGTGTGGCATTGACGTGGTCTCTAATCTGAGCTCCTGTTAACCTGCGATTTCTGAGGCTGGTGACTCGGATAAACTTATCTTCCGCAGCAGAGTTGACTCTTGGTCTTCCTTTCCTGGGGCGATCCTCATGTGAGCCAGTTTCTTAGTAGCGTTTGATGGTTTTTGCCACTGCACTTGGGAACACTTTCAAAGTTTTCCCAATTTTTCGGACTGACTGACCTTCATTTCTTAAAGTAATGACGACCACTTATTTTTCTGTACTTAGCTGCTTTTTTCTTGCGATTATACAAATTCTAACAGTCTATTCAGTAGGACTATCAGCTGTGTATCCAGCAGACTTCTGCACAACACAACTGATGGTCCCAACCCCATTTATAAGGCAAGAAAACCCACTTATTAACCCTGACAGGGCACGCCTATGAAGTGAAAACCATTTCCGGTGACTACCTCTTGAAGCTAATCAAGAGAATGCCAAGAGTGTGCAAAGCAGTAATCAAAGCAAAAGGTGGCTACTTTGAAGAAATTAAAATATAAGATATATACATATAAATAGCACTGTTTTCTGCCAGGTGATTTGCTTCAACTCTACAAATAGGAAAAAATATAGAAACAGAACTCCAGAGTAATTGCTAAAAATAATTGATAGATAGACAGTCAGATGGACAGAAAGACAGATAGAAAGATAGATAGAAAGATATATAGATAGATGTATACAGTAGATATAAAAATAGGGTAGTAACTACACTGTGCAGTCATACTGTGACATCACTGTGCGCTATTGTCACAAAAGGTTTTTTACAAACACAGTCAACTCTCTCATGGTGGTGGCGGGATCTTTTCAGACTATTGATTTAAAAACTCCGCCTCATAACTTCTCTGAGGTCTGATTGGTAGTTCATAGACAGGCTAGTAACAGTTAATTTCATGATGATAGTTGAGAGCAGGGGACCAGGGCTCCTAGACTGACCTTCAGACTATGGGGGCCCAAGCTATCCCTTATCTCAGAGCTACCTCTGAAGGTGAGGATGTTATAGCAACCAGCTTGACCCTGATCCTGATTAGCCTTGACCTAATAATACCTTTTTCCTCCCTACCACAGGGAAGGGCTGGGACAGCAGTGTGATAACACCAACAGAGATAGAGTTTTGGTTTCCCCTGTTTGTCTATCTCACAGCATGCTTACACAAAGGTAAAAGACAATTAGAGAAAATAAGACACATAGGAGCAGAGAGGAAACAACAAGATGATGAGAGACGTCCACAACAACGCTAAGCACTACGCAATATAGTTACCAGCATGACTACAACACACCAGCACACAGACCAACACAACAATATACCATAGTTGGCGTGGAAAGACAGATTTCAACATCTTAAAAAGACGGGGAGTAAATATGAAAGATTTCCAACAACATGTGATCCTAGAGGTAATCAGCAGGCTAGCAGAAATTAACACTTGCTAGCCTGATCATTAATGAGCACTCAGTTGGTCAACACCTAGCCTGCTCGTGTAACTCAGAAACAGCAGAGAAACCATAGTGTGGAGTGTCAGAATCTGTAGTGTGAACAGCATCTGATGCTAGCACTTAGTGAGTTTTGAGCAATACTCTTTGTGACAATACCCCTTCCTCTATGAGTGGCCTCTGGACCCATCCTGATGACAGTGATGTATGTCCTAACCAGAAGCTTTGCATGATTATCAGAGGTTGGTACTCAAATCCTCCCCTCAGGACCATAACCCTGAACCAATTACTTTAAAGAACGACAAACAACAAGAGAATCTATAATTTTTCATACCTGAAACTCAAAAGACTTATCAGCTAAGACCAAAGGTGGAAGTATGGGATGAGGGGCTCCTGAATCCACAAATTTCTTTAACGGAGATTTGTAAAAAACATTCTGGATTTTATATGATGCTGGTAACGCCAGGCGGAAAGCCAGCTGATTGATGACAGTAGTCATTCTGAATGGACCAATGAACTGAGGAACTATCTTAAGTGAAGACACTTGTTTTATGTTGACAACCACACCAGATCACCTACACACAGGTCTGGACCAGACACACATTTACAGTCAGCCACACGCTTATACTTAAAGTCCATGTCAAACAAATGCTGCTTCACCTTCTCCCATGAAGATGATGGTGCTGAGCCCAGTTGGTCCTCTTCAGGTAGCTAAGATGAATGCCCCTCCAGAAACATACAGACATGGGGATGATGATCATAAACACAAACGAAAATAAAGGAGATACAACAGAGGATTCATAACGGCAATAATTGCTAGAAAACTCCACAAGAGGAAGGAATGAGGAACACTTCTCTTGATTACGTGAGACAAAACAGTGGAAATACTGCTCCAAATTCTGATTTGTGCTATCCATTTGTCCATTAAACTGTGGATGAGACAGTTTAATCTCTAACTGGGAGTAGAAAGTCCTCCAAAAGTTGGAAATAAATTGAGTTCCTCTATCAGAAACAATATTAGACCTGTCTCTATGGAGTCTGACGATCTAACACATAAATACCTGGACTATGCTTGTAGTATTTGGTAATGACGCAAAGGTGATATAATGTGTCATTTTTGAAAACCTATGCATCACAACAAAATTGACCATATTACAAGCAGAGGAAGGAAGATCCATAATGAAATCCATGGTACTGTCCATCCAAGGTTGGCAAGGAACACACAAAAGTTGCAGACAACCTGACAGATGGGAGAGTGATGCCTGGTGGCACACACAGACACATAGGACACCATATCTATCCAGATTCTGGGCCACCAAAAGTGAAGCAATATGAGATCTAGAGTACTGTTCACTGCAGGTTTTCCAGAATCATGATGGACAATGCATTTATTGTTTAAGTCATGGAGATCTTTAACTTGAGCCCAACCAATAAAGTGATAAAGTGCTGTAAGAGATTAATAATCCATGCAATGTGAAATCACTGGGTCGTTATTCCTGTTTTGTGACATAATATTGTGCATTATTCCTGAGTAATAATACAGTGTGACAAGTGACGTAACTTGAAGCTCATGGGCCCAAATGAAAATAGTCCAACAGCCCCCAATTAAGGCAAGTCTTTAATAGCATTAGTCTTTTTCTATAGGCCAAATGGACTTTTGAGAACCCCTAGGCTTCAGGACTCAGGTGCAAATGCAACCCCTACACCCATTGTAGTCACTCCCTTCGATGTGACCATGATCACTTTGTGCATGTTCCTTACACTATGACATCTCTGGGACTATTATTGCTGCACTTTGGTATTTAAAGGAGTTGTATACTACTTGGATAAACACTTGTTAAAGTATTCTCTAGTCTAAAATAAAAAAAACAGGCACTCACCTCCGGCACCAGCGTCATTAAAACTATGTTGGTTCCTTGGGCTCCTGACGCTCATGTGAAATTATTGTGCCATGTGAGAGCTGTAGTCAATCAATCGCTGCTAATAGACTGAAGTTCTCACATATACCTTGAATGTTTAACTTTCATCTGTGGAAAGTGTGAAAAAGCAGCGATGCATTCATGTGGCCTAAAAATGTCAGCTGAGAGCTGAAATTGTCTGCTGCAGATATCTCTAGAATAATGCCACCATGGGAAGCTAGTGTTGGCGGTTATTTTTACACTGGAGAATAGAGCATTTAAACAGGGGTTGTCTGAGTAGTGAACAAACTCCTTAAAGAGAACCTGTCATGTTTAAAAATGCTATTATCCTGCAGATATGGGGTTAATCTGCAGGATAATCACATTTATAAACCTGCCCGCTGCCTGCACATTAAACCCTGGTGTCAGGAGAAAATGACATATAATCCTACCAGCAGTGTTCAATCAAGGAGTGACGGTGTCATGGGTCAAGTCACCTGCACTGACTGACAGCTGGTTTTAAGGCTTAGTGGCTGTCAGCCAGTGTTGGGGGCATGGTTACAGCCGCTGGTCTTCAAATAAAGATTGGTGACTGAAACCTCATCGTCACCGCCTCTTTGACTGAAACCGAAGTCCTACTGGGAGGATTACAATTAATTTCCTCTGAGCAGTGGTGATTAATATACAGATACCAGGCAGGTTTAGAATGTATTAACCTGCAGATTAACCCTATATCGCCAGATTAACAGCATTTTGCCACATGACAGATTCCCTTTAACTATGTATTGGGACTTTACTGTGTTAATTATTGTTTTCCAGCCACATTCCAGTTTACTACCTCTGCATTTTGATATTACTATTTTATTATATCTGTATCGTAACATCTTTGCATTTTTATCTATGGGGTGTGAATAATAGTGTGCTTTATTAAGATTCTGTAATATATTGAACAGTAGCTTTAAATAATTATTTAAAGCTACTGTAAAGAATCCTAATAAAATCTAACTAATGCACTATAATTTTTGTCTAGTAACATCACTGTGAGCATTTTCAAGAAAGTACCCATATGAGGGGCAGAGGATGCAGTTGATTCTTTCTTCTGCAATGCTTCCTCCTCCACATGAGAAGAAAGGCTTACCGGCAGCAAGGTGATTATGATACACAATGTTACTTATGTTATATAAACACATAAAATCATACAAACACCCAAAAATGGTTCCCACCCTCAACTTAATATTCGATTGTGCTCTCTTTGGCACACACCTTGATAAGAGACACATCTCTGAATTCTGTGTTTTAACCTCTACAACATGATGTCCTCAAATTACATAACAAAAACCTACTGACAGATTTCTTTTAATGCTAACAAAGGGTCAATATTAATCAATTTGATGCTGAAAACAGTGCCTACATATCATAAAATATATGGAATGGGAATGTGTTTGATGCTATAGTTGTTGTCAATGCTATGCTGTGCTTGTGCAATGGCACAGCCAAAGAATAAAGGCTACTTTAAATGCTGCGACATTGCTAGCGATCTCGTTAGCGATGTGAAATTCTAGAGCGCAAGTGCGATCATTCGGGATCGCACATAGGTCATTTTACGCATGTGCGATCTCGAAAGATCGCACTTGCGATCTAGAATTTCACATCGCTAGCGATGTCGCAGCATGTAAAGTACCCTTTAGTCATCTGCATAGCATGAGCAATATGTGTAAAAGTGTCAATCATTTTAACCAGCACATTAATTAAAATAAATTGAATTCATTAGTTAAAATAATTGACCCTTTCAATTATACGCATTAACTTTAATATGTATAAAAGTCCTAGACTTTATATTTTCTCAAAGATTGTTTATAGTGGGTTAATGTGCTTGGAAATGGTGAAAATATAAACAAATGGCGCAGATAGAGACAAACGTCTCTGCAGGTGGTATTAAATAATTTGCAATTAAGAGTCAAATTTGTCACTTAATGTTATTGCAGAAAGTTACATTTATGTAAATTTTCTCTTGGCAGTAATGCCTTGCTATTAATAAACTGGAGAAGACGTATGGGCTTATTATTCATTGAATCAGCAATCAAGTTTAATAAATTATTCTTGAACATATGCTTTTGAGAATACTATCAGCATTCAGCAGATAGATTGTATCATTCCTTGAAATCATTCACTGGATAATAATTGATGGAAGCAAAAAAAATCCTAGAAGATATAAAAATATTATAGAGATTGAAGTAACAAATAATAATTATTGATTGAATATAAGAGGCCATATGTAGGATATAAATGATGGCGCTCTGTGGGGATATTAACAAATGTCACTTTATTACAAAGACATTTGCATAGTTGATTGGAGTATTCTTATGAATATGGTTATTAAGTATAAGCCACCCATGAACATGCTTTGGAAAAATAGGACATGCCTTTGGTCAATACAGGGATTTGACAAGGAAGAAGGTAATCCAGCATCCAAGTCCGGGAAATAAATTAAAAATCCAAGTCATAATAAAAAGTCCAGTATAAAAATCACTCCATGATCTATAACAGGGACGCGTTTTGGACTCTAAGTCCTTATTCTATAATCTAGAGGACCTAGAATTTGAAATGCGTCTCTGTTATACATTATGGTGTGATTTTTATAATGGAAATTTTACTATAACCTAATAAAACCTTATTTTATTCTATTTCCCAGATTTGGAGGCTGGATTACCTTTTTCCTTGTCAAATCCCTGTGAATGTCTGACTGACTATTTTCTGTCCCTGCACCATCCGGTTAACGTGGGCTCCTGTAGGATTGGGTGAGATGGATCATTTTTCTTCTTTGGTCAATATAGTATTAGAAATAGAAGCAAACCTCTAATCTTATAAAAATGAGTACACATACCTAATAGAGGTGAATAAATCTTCCAAATGATGTTTTGGGCAAATTTGCTCCATTCAGTTGGCAGATTTGATTCAAAAAGTTTATTGATTATTGTAAAAAAAACCTTATATTGTGCTTGGAGTTCTCTCCAGACCGTAAAGCATAATAAACATAGGGAGTGAAAATAGTAAAATACAATATAGCTCTCTGTGTTTGGCCGCAAACTGTCCTTAGGCAGCTTTCACACATTCGCTTTTTGCCATGCAGCACAATCCAGTAAAAACCGGAAAGAATGGATCCGGTGTATGTTGCCGCCGGATCTGTTCTTTCCCCCATAGACTTGTATTAGCGCCGGATTGTGCCGCATTGCCTTGCGTTGCATCCGGCTTTTGCTGGATCCGATGTAAATAGCTGGATGGAAGGCTGATTGCAGCGTTTTTTGTCTCCGGCGAAAAACGGTACGGCGCCGGATCCAGCGCCGTGCAACATGAGTTACAATGAAAGCCTATGGGCGCCGGATCTGTCATCATCCGGCATATGACAAAATCCAACAATAGATCAGTTTTTTTGAACTGCGCATACACAGTAGCACAACAGATCCATCAAAAAAAAACGGAAGGAACGCATGGAAAAAAACTGATGCATTGGATCAGTTTTTTCGCCGGATCTGTTGCATCCATTTTTTTCCGGATGGTGCCGGACGGCAAAAAACGGATATGTGAAAGCAGCCTTACACAGCTCCTTGGTGATCCTTGCCACTCATTTCTTTTTCCGTGCTTCCTTCCAGCACTAAGGCCAGTTACTGGCTTCACATGGTTATTTGGAAGGTCAATGCATTGCATGATGTGTGTCACCTCCTACATGACTGGTACAAAGGCAAAGGGATGACTTCACTTGTTATTGTGGAAATAGGGTGACATGCATTATCATGAGCCTCAGCGTATGTACCAAGATTTGGAAGAGACCGGCATGGAGCACTACATAGCTGCAACAGCAGAGGTGGTCTAAGGTCTGAGGACTAGGACAGGTGAGGATAACACACTTTTTTATTTTAGCCCCTTTACCTTTGCCTCAAAAGAAGTCAGCAAAATACATCTAGTTGGATTCATCTTACTGAAAACTTAATTATTTCAGATTTTCCAAATTTTTAACAGATTTTATTTTTTACAAATCAATTTGTTCATTTCTAAGTCCTAATGTATACCTTACAATGGGCACTGATGGTGGAGAACTATGAAAGGGATGTAAAAGACCTTTCATAATGCCCCTCAATTCAAGTCCATGGAAATGAAGGGGTTTAAGCCACACTGCCGTATTCAATGTCCTATGCAGTATTCCTGGACAGTGATTTTATTGTCAACACTTTTCAGAGATTCCTTCACCTTCATCAAGACAGAAAATCACATTATATACAGAGGAACAGAATAAGCGGAATATATATACTCACATCCACCTCAATTGATTAAGCCATTTTTATAATTGGGAAATGGGCTCTGACATGGTGTTAATAGGGAGGTCAATACAATAGGAATGTACAGTAAAGTGGCTTTCTTTTTTTCTTGGGCCGAGGGTCACCATAAATTCAAGTTAATTGATCAGTCTTCTGACATCATTTTTTAATTATTATTAAAATGGTTATTCTTTAAAGGATTTAAAAAAAATCTTTGCACTTTCCACTTTTTGGTATCTGATCACTTTGTACAGCACATTAGCCACTCCTCAACATATTGATGTATTCTCACCTTACTCTATCACCGTAAACCTGTCCGGAATAACTACTTTGCTTTGAGTCAATTGCAGCTACAAAAGTAGATACGCAGCAAAATAACGTTTGTAGAGGCCAAACAGGTTCGGAATAGTGTTTTTCTTTAAATAAATCAATATTTGACCCTAACATTTCCCTTGCACATAATGAGTAGACGGCACAAGCATTTATTGAGCATTGCTAATGTGATACAATTCCCCTCACATTTCTATTAAATCCTATGAAAAAATCCCTGCCCTTTGTATGTGGATCAGGAAAGTGAGAATGGACATAGCAATGCTTTTTACCTGCTGTCTGATTGTGCTGAACTAGCTGAATGTTTTCTATTAGTTCCTTGCATGGCCGCTACGCCCGGTCTTCCTCTAGACGTGACAGCAGTAATCAATAAAGCATATATTATTCACCCAATAGGTCACAGAAGAAAATAGTAGAATTGAGTCCTGATCGCACGGAGTAAATTACCAAAGTGACTCCTGGGGCTCATATTTTCTAATTGTGAGTGAATAAACAGATTCATGCAGAACACAGACATAGTGACATGAAAGGGGTATTAAATGCTGGAAGATTACACTTTAAACCGTAGCTATTTAATTGGGTGTATTCTTTATTCGATGCAATCACACATCCGAATTTATATGCTAAATATTAGGGAGTTCATTTTTTTTTTACAAACAAACCTATTTCGTATACAGTACCGTACGATCTCAGCTGTATGGATATGTATGGACCATGTGCCTACAGGGTCACGTATTACCAATGTAATTCTAATGTCAGGTCCCTATGAAATCAACACATATCTTTATATATAGACTAAAGGCATGCAATGAAGTGGTTACGACCTCTCATAAAACCGTAAAGTAAAAAAATTGCTTCTGTCAGAAGGTGAATTACATTTAGCCACATTTCTTTCCTAGATATGGCGTTAAGTACTAACAGCATTTCCTGCACAATTTCCACTCATTGTATCGTACTTATCAAACTTGACCCTAGTAGAAGCATTTGTCATAAAACTGCGCTAGTATGTATTTGCATAGATATTTTTCTATTTATATGACTGGGGCAATGTGTTGTGCTTTAGAAGATTTTTTTTTTAAATATTAACATTGTATGTCTCCTCAATTTGTGCTTTCATTTATTACTCCTTTTTAGTTGTCTTATTTAGTTATAATATTGTTGGGTGCGACTATGACCAACAGAACAAAAACGAAAACACTTCAATTTTTACTCGCTCCTGTATCTACTTGTTTTGGCTAAAAAAAATACACTTAAAACTGCCCAATGTAAATCTGGTGTCTGCTCTATGAGTTGAATGGACCGTAAGTGAGCTGCATTGGCCAAAATCTAGAACTAAGGGTGACAAAGGTAATGGTTGCACCACAGCCTTTTTGACTAAAGGGGGCATATGGGAAAACAACAGTAATTGCCAGAAGCCGGGAAAAGGCAAGTATGGTGCTCCCTAAACCAGTAGACCCCCTTGAGTGCCTCCTAAAATTAATAACAAGCCCTATGTGCCCCCTTAAAACAAATAATTGCTCTTATGTGCCCCTTTTGAAAGCATTAATGAACCATTGAAAAGCAGTTTGTGACATAAAGATTGGAGAGTGATGGTTCCTTTCTCCACTACAGAATCCAACTGTTTTTGTGTCATACCGATGCCGATACAGTTGTAAGTGGAGCTCCCAGTGATCTCCTGGTGATCATGCCACTGCTTTGGGACTGGTTTCTACACTCTGACAGTTAAATGGACTGTAATTTGGCTGAACTGGCCGAGATCTAGAACTAAAGCAGGCTTTACACGCTACAATATATCTAACGAGATGTCGGCGGGGTCACGTCGTAAGTGACGCACATCCGGCATCGTTAGTGTTGTAGTAGCGTGTAAAACCTACGTGCGATTCCGATTGCACGCAAAAAAGTTGATTGCATACATGTCGTTCATTTTCTAAAAATTGAACGTCCAGTTGTTCAATGTTCCCGAGGCAGCACACATCGCAGTGTGTGACACTCCGGGAATGATGAACACCGCTTACCTGCGTACCGCCGGCAATGCTGAAGGAAGGAAGTGGGCGGGATATTTACGTCCCGCTCATCTCCGCTCCTCCGCTTCTATTGGCCGGCCGCTGTGTGATGTCGCTGTGACGTCGAACGTCCCTCCCCCTTCAGGAAGTGGATGTTCGCCGCCCACAGTGAGGTCGTATGGAATGTACGTGTGACGGGGGTTAGAGCTTTGTGCGACACGGGCAACAAATTACTCGTGCCGCACAAACGATGGGGGTGGGTGCGATCGCAAATGCGATCGCACGTTTAATGGAAACGTGTAAAGCAGGCTTTAGTGAGACAGTAATAATGGTTGCACCACAGCCTTTGTGACTAAAGGAACCATATAAGAAAAAAATATAAATGCTAGTAAGCAGGAAAGGGCAAGCATTGTGCCCTCTAAAGCAGTAATAATGACCCACTGAGTGCCTCCTAAAACAAATAAGATCCCCTAAGTGACCCTTGAAAACAAAGAACTGCCTTTATCTTCTCCTTTACAAAACTATTAATTAACCAGTGAAAAGCAGTGTGCAACAAAGATTGGAGAGTAATGGTTCCTTGCTCCACTACAGAATCCAAGTATTTTGGTGTCATGCCAATGCTGATACAGTTGTAAGTGGAGCTCTTCCAGTGATCATCCCACTCCTTAGGGACTCCAGACTGTTTTAAAAAAAAGGGATTAGATTTTTTTTGTACTTTTGAAATTTTGTTTCCGATTCAGTAAGACTGGTTTTGTAAATGAAAGTCTTAAGGAAGAAGGCATGGTGGTATATGATGTTTCTAATCCGTTCACCCCGGGCTGATTTTCTGTTTTTGTTTTTTGCTCCCCTTCATCCAAGAGCCAAAACTGTTTTATTTTTCCATCAATATTGCCATATGAGGACTTGATTTTTTGCAGGATGAGTTGTAGTTTTAAATGAAACCATGAGTTTTACCATATAGTGTACTGGAAAACAACAAAAAAATTCCAGATGCGCAAAAATTGTAAAAAAAAAAAAGTGAAATTGCATGGTTGTTTTTGAAGTATTTTATTCACCGTTTTCACTATATGGTAAAAATGATGTATTGGTGTGATGCCTCATGTCGGTACAAGTTCGTAGATACCACAGATGTATAGGTTTATTTTTATCTAAATTCAGAAGTTTGTCCAAAAAAAGTGGCACACTGTTTGCGCCATTTTCCGGAACTCATAGCATTCTCATTTCTGTGGATATGGGGCTCAGTGATGGCTTATTTGTTGCATCTTGAGCTGACATTTTTACGGTACTATTTTGCGCAGATGCTACGTTTTGATCGCCTGTTATTGCATTTTGCGCAAAATTTGTGACAACCAAAAAACGTAATTTTGGTGTTTGGAATTTTTTGAGCACTATGCCATTTACAAATCAAATTAATTAATTTCATATTTTTATAGATCAGGCATTTCTGAACATGGCAATAACAAATGTGTATATTTTTTAATTTTTAAACTCTTTAATTTTCAATGAGGCAAATTGAGGGTGATTTAAATTTTTAGTTTTGTTTTTTGTCTTTTTTTAAATCAAAAATTTAAACTTTTTTTACTTTTTCAATTTATTTTTCTAGCACCCCAGGGGGCTATAAGGATCAGCAGTCTGATCGCTGCCCAGCTCAGACCAGCATAAAAGTTCATCTTCTGTTACAGCCGTCACTCTGTCAGCTGTAACAGGAAGTGAGTCCTGATAGTAACAGGAGTCATCACATGACTCTGTGCTACCATGGCAAATGATCATATCATGGTGCCTCCAATAGCAGCAGGTAAGTGCGCGTTACCCACTGCGACGCTTTAAATTGTGCTGTGACAATTTGATAGTGCGATCTAAGGGACTAACAGGAAAGGATGGATCACGGTGATAGCTGCAGATGTCTGCTGTACAAATCAACAGACATGTACGGGATTCACATACTGACATGAGCCATGATGTACCCAGTACGTCCAATGTCAGTAAGAGGTTATGAAACACCCACCATTTAATGAATCACATGCCCCTCCATTCATCTTGCCAGAAATCTTACTCCAGTTAGGGACTGAAGTCATATTTCTGGCATCGAGTAAAACATGAATTAAGCTGGGGTACATAGCCATAACCATGTCCCACCAATACTCAATCTACTCTGTCAGTGTTGATGGAAACAAGTGCAAAAACACTAAAAGTCTCAACATTTTTGTCCAACTCTTTGTTGGACCTACATTTTGTAATTTTTAAGATTTTTTTATGGCATAATTTTAACATAAACATCCTAATAAATTAGGCCTCTGTCTACCTAAGCATTTTGCAACTGCCCTGCCATCACTCATACATGCTGTGATATGGGCAGTAAAGGAGTGGACCAGTAGAAGCGCCTGGTCGGCGTGAAACAGCCATCGTCTGAAGAGCTTTCCCTCACTGCTCCTCCTCTCTTGCTGTAACATGGATTCATTCGCTTTTGTAATCCTGATGTAAACAATACATTTTTGGACTGAAGGCTGAGTGCCCCGTGACTTTTTTCATCTTGTAAATTGCACCTGTACCTGGGACTACACAGGGAGTGAAGCATCGCCATCCTGCATTACATGGACCCCACGAGGATTCCTGTGAGAACACTTTCTCCTGTCGCAGTGTGGTGCCGCTATCTAGTACCTTTTCTGTTTTTCTTGTTTGGTACCTAAGCATTCTGCAACTACCCTGCCCCCACTGATACGTGCTATGATATGGGCAGTAATATAAGCAGAAACCTGACTGTAATGGGAAATTTAAGAAACTTCTGCTCTTATGTCCTTACTTTAGAGAAGACACATTTAAAGTTTCATGTGGAAATGAAAGGGAATATCAAAAGATTCTTGTAAGGACAGTGATAAAGAAAACAGGAAAGATTCCTTTTCTAGAAAAGTAAAAGTCGTGTTTTTGAGTCTTCTATTTGCATGAATGACCATGAAGATGATGATTAGTGTGGAAGGATTGTAAATCACAGCTGTTACTGTCTGAACTAACAGAGGGTCGTAACCCTGTTGTGTTACGTAACACAGTTGCTTCTGTATAGTGACTGTGAAGAGAGTTTAATTGTAACAGTATAATCCACCATGTAATACAATCTGCTTCTGACACAATAATAAAATCCCCTCCATACCATTTATGAAAACAGGTACTGTTGCATTTCGTTCTTGAGAATCTTCCATATAATGGTGCATGGCAGGTGTTGCCGGATACAGAATAACTAAGCTATTTGTATTCATTGAAAAGAAGCCAAAGACTTTACAAGGTTACAAGAAACACAACTAAAATTGTTCATTCACCACAGATAGCTGTAGGCAAAACTCCTGTTCAGCTGACAGCTATTTCTCCTGACTCTCCTATACACATGCATGCTTGGATTTACTGAGCATGCATGTGTTTTCAATGGGGAGAGTAATATCTTATCTGCTCTGAGAACAAAGAAATCAGTTATTAAAAGTTAAAATGACCAAGAGTGATCAGGGTTCGGACAACTTTGGTCAAATGTATATAAGAACTCTGAGGCCATGTGCACCCATTCAGTATTTGGTCAGTATTTTACATCAATATTTGTAAGGCTAAAACCAGGAATGGAACAATCGGAGGAAACGTATGAGGGCAGAGTCACACTGGCGTATGACTCGCACGAGGGCAATGTGAGAAAATTGCACTTGGCCCCATGTCAAGATAATGCTGCAGCTTAGATCTGCCTGTTTTCCCCCGGTCCTAAATAGACTGAGAAAACAAATCGCAAAATGCTGCGATTGTCTGCGAAAGCAATGTCACTCGTACCCATACAAGTGTATGGGTGCGAGTGAAACATCGGACGGCACTTGGATGTTATTAAGGTGCAGTGCGATATATGCACAGGCTGACAATGGAGGAGATGGGGGGATTAACCCCTCCCTCTCCTCAGCAGCTGTGATCACAGTCGCATGACACTCAGCTCACACTCGCAGCACAGCAGGAGCCGAGGGTCATTAGCATATCGCATCTGAAGTCATACGCCAGTGCGACTCTGCTCTAATAAAAACCACGTCACCACTTCTGCATCTTTCACCAACTCCTGTTTTTGGCTTACAAATATTGAGGTAAAAGTGACCAAATATTGAATGCCTGAGTGTGGCCTTATTCTCAGCTGCTAATCACGTTCTTTATACCAGTACAGTATGCAGATTTCAAAGGGTTTTTCTTTCACACAACTGGGACAATTACACTAATTTTCATTTGGGAAGTTTGGAAACCTTGTGGAAATGAATTAAATTGATTTGTTGAATTGAATTCATTACAAATTTCAATTTCAAATTTACAAAATTTAGTTTTTTGAAAAATTGCAAAAATGGTGACCAGCTGCTATTTTGAAGGATTTTATTGAGGGTTGTGTAAGGGTTAAAATGAATTAGAAAAATAACACTCACCTTTCATCTCCTGTTCTGCGACCTACACCTTTGCAGATCTAGTTCTCTGCACAAGCCTTTTTTTCTTCTGTGACCCACTACTTTCTTGTGGTGCTTATACCAAATTGATGCCTGTATCATGCCTTGTGTGGCCACCCATTTTCTGTGTGAGGCTAAACACAGGTCTCAGTTTGGCCTCACTATTGGATTGAAGCAATGGATCACAGAA
Source organism: Anomaloglossus baeobatrachus (assembly GCF_048569485.1). Classification (NCBI taxonomy): domain Eukaryota; kingdom Metazoa; phylum Chordata; class Amphibia; order Anura; family Aromobatidae; genus Anomaloglossus; species Anomaloglossus baeobatrachus. Next base: position 355,019,792 of record NC_134356.1, read on the forward strand.
GGAAAAAAGACTCAAGCAGAGTATCGAACCTGTGGTGGTTTCAGAGGCGGCAGAACAGGTAATGTAAGGTCAGTATAAGGCCTCTTTAACACGTCCGTGCAAAACACACATTTTGCACGGTCTGTGGTATAGGTATAGGTGCGTAGGTTTGTGTGTGTCCCCGTGTGTGTTCAATGTGTGCTGTCAGTGTGCTATCCATTTGACATCTGCATAGCACATTGACAGCATGAACATCTGTACTTGCCATTGTGTCTGGTGCTGCTGCTGCTTCCGGTCCGAGGTGCAGTGAATATGCAATGAGCATAATGAGTGGAGGTCGGAAGCAAGTGACAGCAGTGCTGGAGACATAAGCGGTGGAGACAGGTGAGTATAGAAAATCATTTTATTTCACAAACATGTGGTTTTCTCCGGTACGTGTCACACTGATGTCATACGGATCACATCAGTGTGCGGTTTGAGCGGTCCATGTGATACCCGTGCTGCCAGAGAAAAACGAACATGTCTACGTGTGGAGCACACGGACACACGTATGCTCCACACGGACACACGGTCCATGTGAAAACACACACGTGTGCGCAAACCCATTGATTTTAATGGAACTACGTGTGTCTGTTTCTCCTGTACGTGTGAAAATGAAAGCCACACGTATTGACGGACATGGTCGTGTGAAGGAGGCCTAAAGGACAGGTTCGAGTTAGACCCAATTAATTTGGACTGAATATAATGTGCTGACTGAATGTGAGTAAATCTTCCAAATTGAATTTTGGGAAATTTTCTTGTCTATACAATTTGTTTTACTAATGTGGTGCATTTATTTTCTCTCCTAAGTAGCATTTGTATGCTTTCATGGGTCTAAGTTTACTAACTTCACAATTTACTCAGATAAACAGCATAAATTAGCTGGAGTATATTCTTAAAGGGGTTATCTGAGTTATTTTACTTATTTTTTATCTTTCTATTGGGCTACATTTGGGCAGGTAAGTAGATAGTAACTACCTACCTGCTCTGCTGTTAACCTCTCTCCCTCGGCTCAGAGCGGTCATGTGACCGCTCCTGCCGGGATTTTGCTGCTTCCTGTGATGTCAAGGCCACAGGGGCAGGAGCTTATGCTCGCCTTGCAGAGACATCACAGCCGACGTCATGTAGCCGCACTGCTGGGCAGGTACAGTGTGCCGTAGTCCCGCCCCCCTCCCCGCACCCTCCCTCTCCAGCTCCCTGTACGCTGCTATCTGTGCCCTGTATGTGCCGGGGTCCTGAACAAACAGGGTTCTCCTCTCTGTCTAGGACACCATTAGCGCTGTTTGCCTGATGGTGTCCTCAGCTCATTATGTTATATGGTGCCTGGGCAACTGTGACCCCCCCCTCCCCCATGCGCTGTCTCTGTGATGAATGCAGCCTCTCATGCTCCTGGCTTCTGAATACAGTCAAGAGCAGAGAGCAGGGATGTCACCAGACACCAGGTGAGCAGCACTGAGCTCTGCATCACTTGGCTGTAAGAACGCTGCACTCATCACAGCACGGAGGAAAAGAGACAGCAAGGGTGTGAGAGAGAGTGCCGGGGGGAGGGGAGGGGTTGGAAGGGCAGAGAACAGAGTTCATTGGTGACAGAGCTGGGGGCAGAGAAGAGAGTGCACTGGTGTGAGACAGTGCAGGTCGGGCAGAGAAGAGAGTGCATGGGTGAGAGACAGGGGGGTGCTGAGGGAGCAGAGGAGACAGTGCAGGGGGGAGAGAAGAGAGTGCATGAGGGGGGATTATATATATTATATAACTCTAGGTGTGTGCGGGTGGGTGTATGTGTATGAGTATATGTGTATGTGTGTATACAGAATATATCCTATATCCATATACACTCACATTAGAGGCTATATATAATTTTCATTACATAGTATTCATTTATCTATCAGGTGCTGTGGCAGAATACTGACAGGGAATGAGTGTGCAGTGGGCGGGCAGAGGTCGGGGCTGGACAGTGAGGCCTGGCAGTGCCAGCTGTGACTTTGAAGATCGTCAGTCAAACATGTCATGTTTGGTTGAGCTGCATGTAAATAAAGGGCTGCAGATAAAAAAGTGAAAAATTAAGAGGAGCAAAAGTTAGAAAACAAAAAAAAGGAATGTATGGGGTGTTTTATATGACAATACAGCACAGATTAGCCTAAAGAATTTTTTTAGAGTTTGTCGGACAACTCCTTTAATTGACTATATAGCTTCCTTTTCTACTTTATAGAGTGATTCCCTTGCTTTATATAGTTCTCTGTTCTTCATATGATTTAAAGATGTCATGAAACAAAATGCTATTACCCTGCACATATGGGATTAATCTGCAGATCAATAGCGTTCTTGTTCTGTCTGGCTGACATACTGAAAGCCACGCCACCAGCAGGAAATTAACTTTATTCCTCTCAGCAACCTTAGGCTTTGTGCTGGTGTGGCATCAGTTTGTGCATAGTTATTGGCAGCTGTAACTACGCCACTGGCATTGACTGACAGCTGGCTCTGTACTGATGCAATGCTCAGCTGGCTGTCACTCAGTGTGGGGAGAGTGGTTACAGTCGTAGGTCACTGCATAGAGATTGTAGACTGTATCCATACCCCTGGCAATGACTGACAGTGCTGAGCCTGCTACGATTAAGTGCTGGGGAGTGGTTACAGTCGCTGCTCAGTGCATAGTGATTGGCGGCTGTAACCATACCCTTGGCACTGACTGACAGCTGGTCATCATGTACTGATGCAGTGCTAAGTTGGCTGACACTCAGTATGGGTGAGTGGTTACAGCTGCGGCTCAGTGCATAGTAAGCGATAGCTGTAAACACGTCCCTGGCACTGACTGACAGCTGGCTCTGTACTGATGCACTGCTGAGCTGGCTGTCACTGAGTGCGGGGGTAGTGGTTACAGCTTCCGCTCAGTGCATAGTGATTGGTGTCTGTAACCACACCCCTGGCACTGACTGACAGCCATCTTTGTACTGATGCAGTACTGAGCTGGCAGTCACTGAGTGCAGGGGGGAATGGTTACAGTTGCCGCTCAGTGCATAGGAAGCGATAGCTGTAACTCCGCCCCGGCACTGATTGACAGCAGACAGTTTTGTACTAATACAATGCTGTGGCGTTGTCACTCAGTATAGGGGGAGTTCTTACAATTGCCGCTCAGTGCTTAGTGATTGGCGGGTGTAAGCACGCCTCAGCACTGACTGAGTGCTGGCTCTGTAATGATGGGTGAAGAGCTAGCTGTCACTCAGTGTGGTGGGGGTGGTTACAGTTGCTACTCAGTGCATAGTGATTGGCGTGTGTAAGCATGTCACGACACTTACTGACAGCAGACTCTGTACTGATGGAGTGCTGAGCCAGCTGTCACTCCGTGTGGGGGGAGTGGTTACAGTTGCCGATCAGTGCATAGTGATTGGCTTGTGTAAGCATGTCACAGCACTGACTGACAGCAGACTCTGTAATGATGCAGTGACGAGCAAGCTGTCACTCAGTGAAGGGGGACTGGTTACTGTTTCTACTCAGTGCATAGGTATTGGCATGTGTAAGCATGTCACGGTACTGACTGATAGCAGGCTCTGTACTGATGGAGTGCTGAGCCAGCTGTCACTCAGTGCGAGGGGAATGGTTACAGTCGGTGCTCACTATGCACAAGGTGGTGATTGAATCTGTGCATCTATGACTGAAAGCCCGAGACTGCCTGGAGGAAAAAAGTTAATGTCTCCCAGCAGCAGGGCCCTCATTGCAGCAGCCACACAGCATTGGAATGCTATTAACGTTCAGATTAATCCAATATCTGCAGGTTAGTTTAATCTTTTTACGACAGGTTCCCTTTAATAAAAGTCTAAAGATCGGCATTTAATCTTTCCTGTACTTTGTGTTTGGTGCACTAACAGAATAAGTACAATAACCTAAATATATTACAAAAACACTGACTGCTTTTTACTTGGGAACCAATTGTAACAGTAGGTGCAATTTAATGTGACCAAAAACAGTGGAGGCAGAAAGCAGCCTTCAGCTGTGACGGCGCGGAACATCTGGTTACTTTCCTCGGGAAACTGCTGTTTACAGGTATAAAAAATGAACCTTCCAATAAAATGACAGTACATGCAGGACAATTATTACTTGTTTATGCCACACACAATTGCTATTTTTTTCTAAAGACAAACAATTTCTTCTTAGGATAAGTATGTGAGGAGGCTCCGGGCTGCTACTATTTGGCAGTGAGTCATATGCAGTGATAATTTTAATGAGACAAAATACTAGAAATAAAGAAAAAAAATACTATTCTAACAATGCTGCAAGTGCTTTTTTCCAACAACATTAGCTTGCACGCAGGAGAAGTCACATTAGCCTAAGGCAGGCATTAAAAGTCTGAATCTGAATTGGAGCAAAATGCATTTTTTAAGCTACTAATCGGGCAGCGGTGGGAACGTCTCATAAGCCACATTTTCATTGCATTATTCAAAAATGTTTTGAGTCCAGTTATTCAGAATTCAAAGAATATTAGAACGGTTCATTAAATGTCTGGCTCGCTCTTTTACATCTTTATCCTCGGCTATACGGCTATAAAAGAACGCTTTGATACACACCGCCGAGAAAAATAAACATATTTGGAAATGTATACGTGTATCATAAAGTATTTGCCATGTATACAATATGAAACAACAAAGAAAACCCGCCACTATAGAACTAATGAGCACATATATGCAATAGAATAGTCAGAAGAAATAGACAGTCCTACCATCTACGCAGGCTGGTCTTGCTCTTGTCGTGCCGGCAATCTGTCCTTTTCTACATGCACAGCGAGCAGTTTGTCGGGCTATGGTTCTTCGTGGCTGACTGCTGTCTCTGTCGTATGTAACAACCTCACACGTACCTGCAGCCAGTTGACCTGAAAAAGAGCCAGCAACAGGTACCAATGTCAGAGAAGGGTCCGTAAGCAATCAATTATAGGTAAACAGAGTGAGGCCCCATGCAGCAAAAGCCACTTCGCTACAAATGGGAAATAAGCTGGAGGATGTAATCAAACTGAGATGACATATAATTTTTCTCAGAGCTGGACATGTCAAAAGCAAGCAAAGTGATGCTGTCAAGAAAATTGTTATTGGCCTACAGAAGGAGAGTTGGGTCAATCAGGTCAGAATCACTTTGATGCCGTTTTGAACACAGGTAAACTGTAGCTATGCTCCTTTAAGTACGGGTAGACCAAATCAAAGAGCATGGACTCATATATAAATATTATATGCATGTTATACACCTCAATATTAAAACTGCAACACAAAGAATTAGAAAAAGACTTGTTAAAGATATGCAAATTGTGAAAAATATAAACTATATTTTGAAAACTTTATAAAAATCTGCGCCACTCCAAGTTTTAATACATCAATTAATATTATGTAAAAATAGGATTAATAGACCAAAAGGAAAGATATAAATTTTTTAAATTGTTTCCTTTTTTATATTTTCAATAGAGACAACTATAAACACTCAAACTAAATAAAAATCAAGTAATAAGTAAAAAATCAAGTAATAAGTAAAAAGCAATTACTTTGATTTTTATTTAGTTTGAGTGTTTATAGTTGTCTCTATTGAAAAAATAAAAAAGGAAATAATTTAAAAAAATGTATATCTTTCCTTTTGGTCTATAAATCCTAGTTTTACATAATATTAATTGATTTATTAATGGCACAGATTTTTATAAAATTTCAATTTTATTTTTATATTAAGTTTCCTTTGGCAAATTAAGGGTGTTTGCCAGTATCTAGCTGCCAACCAAGTATAGAGTTTAGCGCTGGTATTATCTTCTTAGATATACTATTATATTTTGAAAACATCTAAATTTATTCAGAATAGGGTACGAGTGCTATGCACGGAAATATAGAAGAACATGCAATTACATGCCATGGAAAGTTATCAATTGGACTATTAAAGGGATATGGCAGCAGGTTTTTGCTGTTTCATCAGAGAGCAGCATAATTTATGGCACAAAAACCTGAATCCAGAGATGTGTCACTTATTAGGTTGTGTGCTATAGTTTCAATGTAATAAGCATTTTATCAGCAGGAGATTAACAGTACAGAACTACAGCTCAAGTGCAAAACCAGTCAGGCTAATCTGTGATACCTCATGCCATCACAGAGTAGCAGCTTGCTCTCAATTTACGGTGTACTCAGGAAGCTGCCAATCCGGGCTGTGGGCTGGGTTACTCACAGCCCAGATGTTTTAGCTCTGCTGCATTCACATCAGACTTCATCAACACTGCACTAAGCAGTCCAGTAAGGGATTCATCACTGGAAAAGGGTTTTTTTCTCTATATCATGCTGCACTCAGATTATATAGCAAAAACCTGCTGACAGATTCTCCTTAATGGTTGTCTGATGAATGTTCTACTATTCTGAATGCACTTGGGCACACAAATAATCAACATCCACTTCTTAGACTTTACTAGACTTTAATGCCTAAGTGTATTTGTGTGTTTGCATGTATGTACTGTATATTTATACACACATGCACACACACAAACAAGCGCATTTAGACAAGAAAGTCTAATTAGGCAGAAGCAGCAGATCCTAAATATATAAACATATACATTACACACATCCGTCAATGATGAAATTACAAAACAAAGAAGAAAAATTATTGTAATTATGAAAATCTGAGGATTGTTAAACATATTAATGATGTGCAAATGAGTGCAATGTGCAAAAATACATGCATGTCTGAGGAATGTTTTTCCATGCTAATTAAACTTGGACACTCAAATCATCAAGATCCGCTGCGGGCAGCTCCCCTTTGCAACTGGCTACCAATGACATCCTATATGTGCTCTGTGTTGTAATAGTTTGGGGACTCTGCTGGCCCTGATTACATGGTTAGGCTACACGGGCTGCTCATAGTTGCAACAGCAACTTGTGGCCTGGCCTATGTCATGTAGCCAAATGGCTCCAGGGAAATTAATGATCCATTCTCTCCTGCAAGTGAAATTGGATGTCATGACTCAGCCTCAATAAGGAATATCTGGCCAGTTATGTGGGGGTGAACTATTCTTACTTATTCCAGACATATTATTCCTTTGCTTGGTGAGTCAAGTAACATGGGCCATTGTCTCATGTGGGACTTTGCAGTGCCATTTTCATATGGTAACTTGTGGAATGCCTGCCGAATGCATCAGCACCCTCAGTGTATTAGTCTGTGTCATCTGGAGGACAATTGAACTATCAAACAATGAATAAACAGCCATTATTATCTTCCCCCTATCCTGTGGGACACATGCCCTGAAATGGGAGCTGAGAGGCATAAAAAGGACCTGCTCTTATAACCAGTGATTCTACAGGACTTCAGAGTGGGACCATGCTTCTAGCTGGTGGATTACAAAACTACTCCACTACCCAACACTGAGTCCACAAATGAGTTTGGACAACCAAGGTTGGAACTATCTCATTGCCTGACCACATGCCAAGCTGTGCTTGGTCAGCATTCTAAGCTTGCCACTATCTCCTTTTAATTGGTGCCCACCAAAAGTGGAGTGTTGCTGGGTGGTGTAGTTGGCCCTAGATGCACCAAAGTCATAAAGGTTCTAATCCCTTGTGAACCAACAGAAGGGCAAGACTCTGTCACTTGCACCAACTTGTGTCCTTGTTGAGAATGTTCTATATGTTGTTGTCGGTAACCCAATAAAGTCTTACCAATGTGTGGTTCCTTCATCCTGTATTGTCAGAGTAGTGTTCTGCCCATGGGGAAGGATTATGGGTGTTTAGTGTGATGAACCCTGGTCTGTACGGTCTTTCTAAAGACAGCAAGGCTAGCAGACAAAACCACCTCTGACTATCATGTCTCCGTATCACATACCAAGCCTAATGCATCAGTTTGCATACAAACCATTGGAAGGAATTTGCATGACACTGGGCTATATATCATATGTCCAGGAGCACTATTTACCACATGCCACTGCTCTAAGCAGGCAATAATTGTGCAGAGCAAAACAGCAAAGAATGGTGGAATGGAGGTTTAACTTCAATTAGTAGCTTCTCTATTGTGTTAAATACAATAATAGGCAAAGATTGGTCTGGAGACTGCTTGGGAAACACATAAAGACTCCTTCACAAGGGCACCTCATACCAATCATAGTCCAGGTATTGATGTGGAGTGGCATAATCTACAGGAACTGGACCCCCATAGTCTTCATTCAAGATATACTGAAAGGTCAGAGTTGCATTGATTTGCATTGATTTGGTCATGGAACTAATAGTATGGCTATTTCTCCAAAATATCCCATGAGCCATTATTCAATACAACAATTCCAGTCTACATCTTACTCGTGCTACTGTGTCCCGCAGCATTTAAAAACTTGTCTCACATAGAGCACATTTGGGACATCCTTACAATTGTAAGTGGAGATGCCAGTCATGGATCTTGCAGATTTGTGCAAATATATTCGGTATGGTAGAACTTTCCTCAGAAAACAAGTATTAATCTCATTGATAATGTGCAAAGGCTTGTTTGTTACAAATGGCCTTTATACTCGGTGCTTAATAAATTAAAATATTTTGAAAAATTTTGTTTCCATTTTTCTATCTATCTATCTATCTATCTATCTATCTATCTATCTATCTATCAATCTATCTATCTATCATCTATCTATCATCTATCTATCTATTAGAAAAAATAACAGGCCCCACTTCAGAAAAAAATAGGAAAAAGTGGACTTTAATAGCCCATGTGGTGTGGCAACGTTTCGATTGTTTCCAATCTTTATCAAGGCTTGATAAAGGTTGGAAACAACCGAAACGTCACCACGCCACGCCACGTGGGCTATTAAAGTCCACTTTTTCCTATTTTTTCTGGAGTGGGACCGGGTATTTATTTCTAATATATTGCCTACCTTTCGGATATATGGTATTCTGAGAGGTCTTCCACTCATTTTTAATTTTCTAATGTGCTATTCCATTTTTCTATCAAGCTATCTATCTAAGCAGTCATGCTCTAAAGTGTTGGCATCCTTTAAATTGTTTAAGAAAATTAAGTATTTCTCACAGAAAATTATTGTAATTACACATGTTTTGTTATACACATATCTATTTCATTTGTGTGTATTGGAAAAACTGAGAACAAAAGGAAAATTGGACATAATTTCACACAAAACTGCAAAAATGGGCTAAACAAAATTGTTGGCACCCTTAACATATTTGTTTGCATGTCCTTTGAAAACAATAACTGCAATCAATCACTTCCTATAACAATCAACAAGATTCTGTAAACCCATTGCCGACAATTTCAGAATTCGCCAACGTTTTGTTTCCATCCATTTCTGTGTTTGTCTTGACATTTTTTTGGGGTTATTGTCCTGCTGGAAGACCCATGACCTAGGACGCAAACCCAGTTTTCTGACGCTGGGTATTACATTGTAACCCAAAATCCTGTGATAATCTTCAGATTTAATGGAGCCATACACAGTCACAGCACCCAGGACCAGAGGCAGCAAAATAATCCCAAATCATCTTTGAACCTCATCCATATTTGACTGCAGGTACTGTGTTCTTTTCAATCTAGGCCTCATTCCATTTTCGGTAAACAGTAGAATGATGTGCTTTTCCAAAAAGCTTTACCTTGGTCTCATTTGTCCACATGATATTTTTCCAGAACAATTTTGGATTACTCACATACAGTTTGGCAAACTGCTGTCTAGCTTTTATATCTCTCTGTGTCAGCAGTGGGGTCCACTTGGATCTCCTGCCATAGTGTTTCATTTAATTCAAATATAAATGGATAGTTCGGCCTGGAACTGATGCACCCTGAACCTGCAGTACAGATTGAATTTCTTTGGAACTTGATCCTGCATTTCAAACTGTCATCAATTCTTCTCTGCCTTCCATGTCTATGGAGATTAGGTACTGTGCAATGGGCTGTAAACTTTTTGATTATGTTACACACTGTGGACAAAGGAACATCAAGATCTCTGGAGTTTGACTTGTAATCTTCAGATTGTTGATATGTTTCAACAATTTTGGTTCTAAAGTCCTCAGACAGTTCTCTTCTCCTTTTTATGTTCACCATGCTTAGTGTGGCACAGACACAATGCAGTGAATCAACTTCTCCCCCTTGGTATTTGGTTCCAGATGTGATTTTCATATTGCCCACATCTGTTACTTTCCACAGGTGAGTTTGAATGAAGGTCACATGCTTGAGACAAAGCTGTTAACCACAATTTTGAAAAAGTGACAATAATTTTTTCCACCCCAGTTTTGGGATTTTGTGTGAAATTATGTCCAATATTCTTTTTTTCTCTTTTTTGTGTTATTTCAATATCCACAAAGAAAATAAATATGTGAATAAATAACTATGTTGGAGAAATACTTCATTTTCTGCAACAATTTCAAGAGCACTTTCGAGCATGACTGTATATATATATTACATACGCACATATACAAAATGCAGTTTACAAGCCCTGTGTGTGCTGTTCATTATGCCTGAATGACTTTCATTAGCATGTGCTGCCTATATCTTCAAATGCTATTGTAATTGTGAATTATTATCTTCCCAGGTGTGAAATGTATAAATTATGCAGCATCTAATGAAGGTGAAAAACTGTTGTTAATGAGGCAACTGCTATTATTTCTAACATCCGCTGGAGATGTAATACAACTGTTTTTTAAACTTTCTTCAGATACTTAGAGCTTGTAAATGAAAAACACTGTTAACCTAATTCTGTTCATTCAGTTTACATAAAGAAAGAGGACTTTCTTGCTCTTCTAAAGATGTAATTATATAGCACATGCATGATTTTTGGTAAATGTTATCCAGTGCATGGGGCTTACAAATACATAGATAGATAGAGCGATAGATAGGTTTGGTATATACACATACGATAAATATTTTCTCACTCCCTCCTTATGGCTGGTTGTATTTCTTTTTTATACTTCCTTCAATCTCAGGTTCTCTACAAGAGGCCTGAAAGTTTGAGGGTTCTGTGTTGAGTCCTAGTTGTCCCCAACACTGTGCTTTACTGGAGAGGGAGTTCAGATGTTCTTCCAACTTAGGGGTTACTGCTCCAAATATTCCTATTACCACTGAGATTACTGTTGTCTTCACAGTCCACGTTCTCTCCAATTCTTCCTTGAGGCCCTGGTATTTCTCCAGCTTCTCATATTCCATTTTCCTGATGTTACTGTCATTTGACACACATATATTATCATTTTGTCTTTTGATTTTTATCTACTTTCACAATATCTGGTTGGTTAGCCAACATCTGCTTATTCATGTGGATCTTGAAGTTCCACAGGATTTTTGCCCTTTCATTCTCTACAACTATTTCTGGGGTCTCCCACCTGGACGTAGGGGGGCTTAGCCCATATGCTGTATAGATGTTCTTGTATATCATTCCCGTTACTTTGTTGTGACATTTGGCATATGCCATTCCTGATTGCATCTTGCATCCTGTCACTATATGATAGACTGTTTCCAAGACCTTTTTAGGCTATGTGCGCACAGTGCGTTTTTCGCGGCGTTTTTGCGTGTTTTTCGGGTGCATTTTTGGCCTCAAAACTGCATGACTTTGCTTCCCCAGCAAAGTCTATGAGTTTTCAATTTTGCTGTCCGCACACAACTGTTTTTTTAAGCTGCGTTTTTGAGCTTGAAAAAAAAAATGGACATGTCAATTCTTTCCTGCATTTTTCGGCGTTTTCCCCCCATGCAATGCATTGGAAAAACGCAGCAAAACGCAGACATCAAAAACGCAGCAAAACGCAGCCAAAACCGCACCAAATCGCGGTAAAAACGCATGCGTTTTTTACGCGTTTTTTCGACGCAGGTGCGTTTTTGTGCGTTTTTAGCGGCCAAAAACGCACAAAAATGCAGCGTCAAAAAACCGCAGTGTGCGAACCTAGCCTTACTTTGTGTGCACATGGGGTCTTGTCTTGTGTGGTAGATCTCTGCTTCTATGGATCTGGTGCTTAGCACCTCTTCTTGTGCTGCTATGATTAGTGTCTCTGAACTCTCTTGGAGTCTAAAGGTACCTTCACACATAACGACTTACCTGCGATCCCGAAAACGATGCGACCTGATAGGGATCGCAGGTAAGTCGCTGGGAGGTCGCAGGTGAGATGTCACACAGTCAGATCTTACCAGCGATGCAGGAACAATACAGGTCGCAGTAGCGACCTGTATAACGATCTCAGCAGTCACTGTGACCCTGTCCCACAGTGTCACACACAGCGATGTGTCCTGCCCAGCAGGACATCGCCTTTGAAGAAAATGACCTGGACCATTCTGCAACGACTAGAGATCTCACAGCAGGGGCCTGATCGCTGGTAAGTGTCACACATAACGAGATCGCTAACGGGATCGCTACTGCGTCACCAAAACCGTGACTCAGCTGCGATCTCGCTAGCGATCTCGTTATGTGTGACGGTACCTTAACTTTCTCCAGCCATTGATAGGATCTCCCCATATCAGCCACCTCTATTATCAGTTGATGGTACATCTCGTGCAACAGCATATTTTCTGTTCCTCCTTCCATGACTGTTGTTGCTGCTGCCTTAGAATCTCTCTCAGCATTTCATATTTTGGTGCCATTTTTCTGATGTATTTCTGCATACTCTTTGATTTGTCTGTGATGGTGGCTTGGACACTTATCAAACATTGACCAGTTTATTTTCTGCTGGTATACAATCTTTGCATCTTGGACCTAGGGTGGAAACCTTTGTACATTGTAAGGAGCTTCCAAGTTTTCACACCTACTGCTTCCATCTCTTCCTTTGGCCAGCACACTATGCCAGCTGTGTATCTGATAGCTGACAGGGCATATGTCTTATGTGTTGATGGTATTTGGATGTTGCTGCTTTCCTTGCCTTTTTATCATGAGTACCATATCCCTGTGTGATGCCAAGGTAATTGCAGCAGTCCTTTACAACTGCTATGGGCCCTACTGGTAATTTCTCTTTATCAGTCTTGACCACCTTGCCTTTCTTCATTACCAACGGCCGAATTTCTCAAGTCTGAAGGACACCCTAATGTCTTTGCTGTAGATCCTTCTCAGATGGATCAGTGAATCGATATCTCATTCTTTTCTTTTTTTTTTTGCATAAAGCTTAATGTCATCCATGCAGAGGAGGTGGCTGATGGTACTCCCTCCCACTATGGAACTTGTATCTGTAATCAGACGCTGTAATTATTGTACTAAGGGGGTTCAAGCCTATCCAGAACAGCAATAAGGACAGTGTGATGCCCTGGACTAGCCAGGTTGTCACAGGTAGTCCCATACACACACGCCCCCCCCCACCCCTTAGTAAGGTAACAGCAGCCAAACTACAAAACCCTTGTCACCACCCTCCGGGTTTGATGTTCACACTAGGGGAGCAGAGCTTAGCAGTTGGCTCAGCCCACCGAGGAGTTCACAAGCCCTGAGGCGGGAAAAACAGTAACAGAGTGTAGTCTAGTCTAGTCTTGACAGTGAAGTGGAGTGGAGTGAAGTTCAAGGGCAGACCTGTGCCTAGGTCTGCCATAGTCTACAACAGGTGTCTGGGTTGGAGCCCAGTCACCTCTGGCAAGGAGGCAGACGGTGGTGGCCGCTTGCAGGAGCTGGGATTACAGCTGGTGGAACCGTAGGGACTGGGGATGGGTGGTGGCCCGCTGGTACCGAACCGGGGAACCGATTGGAAACCGGAGCACCAGAAGGGGTACTCAGACCCAGTATGAGGCCCAGAAACAACCGGGCTGAGTCAAATCAACTGATTGAGGACTGGACTTTAGGACCTTTCCCACATAAGACCCGACTGAAGACAACAGCCCAACCATAGGGGTAAAGCCACCGCCAAGGCACAGAGACCTGAGGGGCCAGCATCTGCGGGCAAAGAGGGCTCTCCCAACACATATCAAACCGGGAAGCGGACGTTTACAGCCCAGGGAAATACTGCACCTGGATGGGGAGCCCGATTGATTGACAGTCCGTCGGCCAGTACGGTCGCCTGCGGTGGTAGCCGCCCTGAAGTTGCAAGTTTTACAAGTTTTAAATGTTTTAAGGACCCGCTGCTATGAAATCCCGTGTTTCTTTGTTGAACGTCCCCATGTTCCTGGGAGATGTCATCCGGTGCGCCGGGTGGAAGGAGCCAGACCCTGCCTGACTTGTTGAACACCGCTGTGGTTGGAGTACCAGTGGGTGCCATCAGGGGTCGGAGCCCTTGGTGGAGGATGGCAGGGAGTTGTGAGGAACGAGGACAGTTCCCATTACAGAGCCCAGTTCACCGTACCCGCACCGCAGGCAGTGGAGAAAGGGGTCTTTATGGACAGTGTCACTGTGAGTAAGTGTGGCATTGGGGACCCGTGCTGCCCTGTAGTGGACTGTGGGAAAGTGACTGGAGGAGGCTCCACTGGCAGCAAAATCCCGGTTTGTAAATAATCCTTTGACTGGCCTGTCCCGTTTCTCGACCTCCGGAGAGGCAGACTGGAGGATGGGCCTGCGGGAAAAAGATGGCCGAGGTCCTGTCCCCACTGCAACCGGTGGCGATCCTCCGGGCCCGGGGGTCCCCTGGATGAGGGGCCCCTGAGAGACAAACAGGTGTGGAGCCCTGTACCCGTCCCGTAAAACAACACCTGGGCCCGTTCCTGGACTGGAGAAAAGGGGTGCTGCCCATTTCTTAGGGGCAGCATCAAGGCTATGTTTGTTTGGGTGGGTGACTGAAGGACCCGGTCCCGTTCCCGTGTTAATAAAAATGTTATATTTTGCAACGTTTAAGAGTATGCCTCCCATAAGGGAAGATTTAAAAAGTCTGCTTTAAGTTTGTACAAAAGTTATTATATTTGTAAATATGTTTTAATGTTTTAATCTTTTACTGTTACAAAGCAACAAAATAAACCGATGGCGGACGGGCAGCCCGCGGACGGTCTGCATTAAACCAAGGGGGAATGTGACGCCCTAGACTAGCCAGGTTGTCACAGGTAGTCCCATACACAGATTCCCCCCCACCTTAGTAAGGTAACCGCAGTCAAACTACAAAACCCTTGTCACCACCCTCCGGGTTTGATGTTCAAACCAGGGGGTTGGAGCCAGGTGGTTGGCTCCGCCCACCGAGGAGTTCACAAGCCCTGAGGCGGGAAAAACAGTAGCAGAGTCTAGTCTAGTCTAGTCTTGACAGTGAAGTGTAGTGGAGTGAAGTTCAAGGGCAGACCTGTGCCTAGTTCTGCCATAGTCTACAACAGGTGTCTGGGTTGGAGCCCAGTCACCTCTGGTAAGGAGGCAGACGGTGGTGGCCGCCTGCAGGAGCTGAGATTACAGCCGGTGGAACCGTAAGGACCGGGGACGGGTGGTGGCCTGCCAGTACCGAACCGGGGAACGGATTGGAAACCGGAGCACTAAGAGAGGTACTCAGACCCAGAA
Source organism: Anomaloglossus baeobatrachus (assembly GCF_048569485.1). Lineage (NCBI taxonomy): Eukaryota > Metazoa > Chordata > Amphibia > Anura > Aromobatidae > Anomaloglossus > Anomaloglossus baeobatrachus. The sequence continues at coordinate 355,035,147 of NC_134356.1, forward strand.
AGAGGCATAGAAAAAACCGGGCTGAGTCAAATCAACTGATTGAGGACTGGACTTTAGGACCTTTCCCGCATAAGACCCGACTGAAGACAACAGCCCAACCATAGGGGTAAAGCCACTGCCAAGGCATAGAGACCCGAGGGGCCAGCGTCTGCGGGCAAAGAGGGCTTTCTCGACACATATCAAACCGGGGAGCGGACTACCATTGCTCAGGCATAGGAGTTGTGATTTCTACATAAGTGAGGTGCAGGAGAAAGGCGGAAACCACCAACCTGTTAAGGGAAAAACTGCAGCCGGCTGCGGGCACCGTTCACCATCTTGTTTGGTTTACCAGAGACTCCAGCATGTTTGTCATAGTGAGTACAACAGTGCCTTCGGGCCGTGCACCGCGCCGCACCGCACCGACACCCCTGCACGTATCCATCCCCTCGCCTCAGCACCTCCCTTGGGCCCCCGGGACCATCATCCCCCTACCCACGGAGGAAGTCAACACCAAGCTGTGCAACACTGTCCCCGGGAGCCTAGTCAATGGCAGCGGTGCTGTCCATCCATTCACCACAACCCGTGGGTGGCGTCACGAATTTAAATCCCCTAAAAACAACCCCGGCTCCGGCCGTGGACCTCCCCACTGAAGTCCCTACGTGTAGCGCCAACCCCCCTTTCAGAGTGACGTGACCCCCGGGTCCATGAAGAGCTCGAGCCACCCACCAACGAGCACGGATCCGAGTGGCTCGGCAGCTGGCCGAGCCCCGGGGGGGTACAACAGCGTATCACCTTGATATATGGCTCAGTTGATTTCCAGTGTTATCCTTCATTTTTAGATATATATATTATTTATATATATTATTTATATATATATATATATATATATATATACATACATACATAGAGAGAGAAAGAGAGAAACCATATAAACAGTGCCTTGGGAAAGTATTCGGCCCCCTTGAATTTTGAAACCTATTCCCACATTTCAGGCTTCAAACATAAAGATAAAAAATGTAATGTTATGGTGAAGAATCAACAACAAGTGGGACACAATTGTGAAGTTGAACAAAATTTATTGCTTAAGCCTGCTTTACACGTTGCAATTTCACATACAATTTCGTATGCGATTTGCAACGCCCCCATCGTTTGTGTGGCACGTTCAATTTGTTGAACGTGCCGCACATATGAGTAACCCCCGTCACACGTACTTACCCATCTATACGACCTCGCTGTGGGCGGCGAATGTCCACTTCCTGGAGTGGGAGGGACGTTCGGCGTCACAGTGACGTCACACGGCAGCCGGCCAATAGAAGCGGAGGGGCGGAGCTAAGCGGGACGTAAACATCCCGCCCACCTCCTTCCTTACGCATTGTGGGCCGGGAGCCGCAGGACGTAGGTAAGATCTGTTCATCGTTCCCGGGGTGTCACACACTGCAATGTGTGCTACCCCGGGTACAATGAGCAATCTGACGTACAATTCTAGAGACAGGTACGATGTGTATGCGATGAACGTTTTAACGTTCAATCGCATGTACCTGTCACACACTGCAATGTACTTACAATGCCGGATGTGCGTCACTTACGACGTGACCCCGACAACACATTGTAAGATACATTGCAGCGTGTAAAGCGGGCTTTATTTTAAACTTTTGTAAAAAAAAGAATAAACTGAAAAGTGGGGTGTGCAATATTATTTGTCCCCTTTACTTTCAGGGCAGCAAGCACTCCAGAAGTTCATTGAGGATCTCTGAATGATCCAATGTTGTCCTAAATGACTGATGATGATAAATATAAGCCACATGTGTGTAACCTAAAATTCAGGAATCCGGCACAGCATCTTTATAAAAAAAACACATTTTATTGATCCATTAAAATCCAATAAAACGGACAAGACGCGTTTCGGGGACACCCTTGTTCACAATCCGGATTGTGAACAAGGGTGTCCACGAAATGTGTCTTGTCTGTTTTATCTGATTTTAATGGATCAATAAAATTTGTTTTTTTACGAAGATGCTGTGCCAGATTCCTGAATTTTTGTGCTAACCTCTTGGCTGGAGATTTTCCCTCCACCATCTAAAAGGACTTCCAAGTGCACAGGTTGAGCTGGATTTAGGAGGATTCCTCCACCTGCTTGTATGTGTGTAATCTATTCTCCAGGTAAATGCACCTGCTCTATGATAGTCTCAGTATTCTGTTTAAAGCACAGAGAGCATCATGAAGACCAAGGAACACAACAGGCAGGTCCGTGATACTGTTGTTTTGAAGTTTAAAGTGTGGTTACAAAAAGATTTCTACAACTTTAAACATCGCAAGAAGCACTGCGCAAGTGATCATATTGAAATGGAAGGAGTATTATACCACTGCAAATCTACCAAGACCCGGCCGTCCCTTAAAAATGTAATCTCAAACAAGGAGAAGACTGATCAGAGATGCAGCCAAGAGGCCCATGATCACTGTGGATGAACTGCAGAGATCTACAGCTGAGGTGGGAGAGTCTGTCCATAGGACAACAATTAGTCGTACACTGCACAAATCTGGCCTTTATGGAAGAGTGGTAAGGAGAAAGCCATTTCTCAAAGATATCCATAAAAAGTATAGTTTAAAGTTTGCCAAAGCCACCTGGGAGACACACCAAACATGTGGAAGAAGGTGCTGTGGTCAAATGAAACCAAAATCAAACTTTTTGGGCACAATGCCAAACGATATGTTTGGTGTAAAAGCAACACAGCTCATCACCCTGAACACACCATGGTGGTGGCAGCATCCTGATTTGGGCCTGCTTTTCTTCAGCAGAGACAGAGAAGATGGTTAAAATTGATGGGAAGATGGATGAAGCCAAATACAGGACCATTCTTGAAGAAAACCTGTTGGAGTCTGCAAAAGACCTGAGACTAGGACGGAGATTTGTCTTCCAATAAGACAATGATCCCAAACATAAAGCAAAATCTACAATGGAATGGTTCACAAATAAACGTATCCAGGTGTTAGAATGGCCAAGTCAAAGTCCAGACCTGAATCCAATCGAGAATCTGTGGAAAGAACTGAAAACTGCAGTTCACAAACGCTCTCCATCCAACCTCACTGAGCTTGAGCTGTTTGCAAAGGAAGAATGGGCAAGAATTTCAGTCTCTTGATGTGCAAAACTGATAGAGACATACCCCAAGCGACTTACAGCTGTAATTGCAGCAAAAGGTGGCGCTACAAAGTATTAACTTAAAGGGGACGAATAATTTTGCTCACCCAAATTTTCAGTTTATTATTTTTTATAAAAGTTTAAAATAAGCAATAAATTTTGTTCAACTTCACAATTGTGTCCCACTTGTTGTTGATTCTTCACCATAACATTAAAATATTTATCTTTATGTTTGAAGCCTGAAATGTGAGAAAAGGTGAAAAATTCAATGGGGTCAAATACTTTCGCAAGGCACTGTAAATATATATATATATATATATATATATATATATATATATATAGTATAATATATCTATACAGAGAGAGAGAGAGAGAGAGAGAAGTCCTCTGTGCTGCACTTGTGTAGGGAAAATTTAGACCACGTTTGCAGCTGTCCTATTACTAATCTGCATAAGGTTTACCAAAAATCGTGCATGTTCAATATTGTAAAAAAAAACATTCATATATATGGAATCAATGTTCAGGTTTTTTTTCTCTGTAAACATATTCTTACATGAATATGTTTCCATATATTTTTCTTTAGCAAGAAAGTGCTGAGATCTGATATTGGCAGATTTATACAGTGGCAATGTAAATAGAGCTATTTAGATGAACCAATGTATACATACCCTCAAAAAAATATGCAGTATGTGCCCATGGTAAATGATTCTGTTTCTATAAGGCATGTATGATCATATATTCTGTCTGAGTTCTGTCCGTGGAAAAAAAAGTGCCTTCACCCTGACAGCAGTAAGACCAACGTTATTCAATTAAACTGCTGAAAAGACAATTCCACCATGCGGACCAAGTGTCTACATAAAATAAATTTCAGTGTGCAGTACGGTAATTTCTTTTGTACTGTATGTCTGATAAGGCTCGCCCTTTCAAGACAATGTGTGGACTTAAAAAACACTAGATCCCATACAGAAGCGACATGTAACATCCAATATTTATAGATACATTGCAATTCTTAACAATGGAAACTGTACTTGGTCTAGTAAGAACGTATGGACTTGCGAACAGCCCCTTAGAATATTATAGTTATGTGTTCTGCGAAAACCGAGGATAAAACACGTACATGAACGACGGACATCTTAAGGAGGCTTAACAGACAATTACAAAGCCCCATAAGATAAGTTCTGTGTCTTTGTAACATTGTCAGCTATTGTTTCCACAACTTGCATGTAGTCCATTCAGTATTCATTTAACAACTACAACTAAGCCATCTAGTCCAGCCTTAAGGCCCCGTCACACTAAGCAACATCGCTAGCAACATCGCTGCTAACGAACAACTTTTGTGACGTTGCTAGCGATGTTGCTGTGTGTGACATCCAGCAACAACCTGGCCCCTGCTGTGAGGTCGTTGGTTGTTGCTGAATGTCCTGGGCCATTTTTTAGTTGTTGCTGTCCCGCTGTGAAGCACAGATCGCTGTGTGTGACAGCGAGACAGAAACAACTAAATGTTTAGGCAGCAGGAGCCGGCTTCTGCGGAGGCTGGTAACCAATGTAAACATCGGGTAACCAAGAAGCCCTGTCCTTGGTTACCCGATATTTACCTTTGTTACCAGCCTCCTCCGCTCTCACTGTCAGTGCCGGCTCCTGCTCTGTGCACATGTAGCTGCAGCACACATCGGGTTAATTAACCCGATGTGTGCTGTAACTAGGAGAGCAAGGAGCCAGCGCTAAGCATTGTGCGCTGCTCCCTGCTCTGTGCACATTTAGCTGCAGCACACATCGGGTTAATTAACCCGATGTGTGCTGTAACTAGGAGAGCAAGGAGCCAGCGCTAAGCATTGTGCACTGCTCCCTGCTCTGTGCACATTTAGCTGCAGCACACATCGGGTTAATTAACCCGATGTGTGCTGTAACTAGGAGAGCAGGGAGCCAGCGCTCAGTGTGCGCTGATCCCTGCTCTCTGCACGTGTAGCTCCGTGCGGTGGTAACCAAGGTAAATATCGGGTTGGTTACCCGATATTTACCTTAGTTACCAAGTGCAGCATCTTCCACGCGGCGCTGGGGGCTGGTCACTGGTTGCTGGTGAGCTCACCAGCAACTTGTGTAGCGACGCTCCAGCGATCCCTGCCAGGTCAGGTTGCTGGTGGGATCGCTGGAGCGTTGCAGTGTGACATCTCACCAGCAACCTCCTAGCAACTTACCAGCGATCCCTATCGTTGTTGGGATCGCTGGTAAGTTGCTTAGTGTGACTGGACCTTTACTGTACCTGTCTGAACTTAATACCCGTTAGATATTTGATCAGTACAAGCAAACATCCCATTGAAATGGATTGCTTAAGGCTGGGTTCACACATAGCAACAGCGACAACGACGTCGCTGTTACGTCACCATTTTCTGTGACGTAACAGCGACCTTGTAAGTTGCTGTTATGATCGCTGCTTAGCTGTCAAACACAGCGACGCAGCAGCGATCATAACGTCACTACATGTGCAGAGAGCAGGGAGCCGCGCACACTGCTTAGCGCTGGCTCCTTGCTCTCCTAGCTACAGTACACATTGGGTTAATTAACCCGATGTGTACTGCAGCTACATGTGCAGAGAGCAGGGAGCCGCGCACACTGCTTAGCGCTGGCTCCTTGCTCTCCTAGCTAAAGTACACATCGGGTTAATTAACCCGATGTGTACTGCAGCTACATGTGCAGAGAGCAGGGAGCCGCGCACACTGCTTAGCGCTGGCTCCTTGCTCTCCTAGCTACAGTACACATTGGGTTAATTAACCCGATGTGTACTGCAGCTACATGTGCAGAGAGCAGGGAGCCGGCACTGGCAGCGAGAGCGGCGGAGGCTGGTAACGAAGGTAAATAGCGGGTAACCAGGGAAAGGGCTTCCCTTGGTTACCCGATGTTTACCCTAGTTACAGCTTACCGCAGCTGCCAGATGCCGGCTCCTGCTCCCTGCTCGCTTCATTTCGTTGCTCTCTCGCTGTCACACACAGCGATGTGTGCGTCACAGCGGGAGAGCGCCTTTGAAGAAAATGAACCAGGGCTGTATGTAACGAGCAGCGATCTCACAGCAGGGGCCAGATCGCTGCTCAGTGTCACACACAGCGAGATTGCTAATGAGGTCACTGTTGCGTCACCAAAACCGTGACGTAGCAGCGATTTCGGTAGCGATTTCGCTATGTGTGAAGCACCCCTAAGTCTCAATTCATGTGTAATATGGTTGGTAATAACAAGTAGACATGAGCGGATCTTTTGAAATTCGAATTCAACAACTTTGTGGAATTTTCCCATAAAATTCACTTTGTAGCAAATAAATTTATATGAATCTCAATACTGGAAAGCTTGTAATTACTCAGAAAATAATCATGAGGAAATACGAGGAAAAGAGAGAGAACCACATTGATCATAGGAACATATACTCTACAGAAGGCCTCTTTCACACGTCCTTGTCTCCAGACGTGTACGTGTTTGGTCATTTTCCTCACGTACCGGAGACACGGGCACACGTAGACCCATTAAAATCAATGGGTCTGCGCTCACGTGCGTGTTCTGCCATCGACTGTGTGTACATGTGGAGCATACGTGTGTCCGTGTGCTCCACACGTCAACATGTCCGTTTTTCTCTGGCATCACGGGTGTCACACGGAACGCAAATGGACCACATGGAGGTGTTCTGTGTGACACGCGCCGGAGAAAACACACGTGTTTGAGAAAATAAAAAAAAAAACTTTACTCACTTTCTCCAGCCCTCCTGTCTCTGCCGCTGCTGTCACTTGCTTCCGACCGCCACTCACATTATGCTTATTGAATATTCACTTCACTGCGGCTGGAAGCTGTAGCAGCGGGGAGTCGGCAGGACCGGAGACCGAAGATCAGCACCGTGGACAGCTACGCCAGGGACAGGTGAGCAGAAAGTTCCCGTTCTCCGTGTGTTTTCACGGATAACACATGGAGAACACACGTAGGCCATAAACGCACTTCTGACACGTCCATGAAAAACGTGCGTGGTTTTTCACGAACGTGTGAAAGAGGCCGAAGAGAGAGAGGAGACCGTGCTGAGCATAAGACATTGCACAATACAGAAGAAATAGAGAGGGAAACCTGCTAACCATAAGAGCATACACTCTACAACAGAGAGACAGCCTAAGAGATTGGACCCCACTGATCATAAGAGCTTATACTTTACAGGAGAAAGAAAGAAAGAAAGAAAGAAAGAAAGAAAGAAAGAAAGAAAGAAAGAAAGAAAGAAAGAAAGAAAGAAAGAAAGAAAGAAAGAAAGAAAGAAAGAAAGAAAGAAAGAAAGAAAGAAAGAAAGAAAGAAAAAAAGAAAGAAAGAAAGAAAGAAAGAAAGAAAGAAAAAAAGAAAGAAAGAAAGAAAGAAAATGAAAGACAGAAAGTACCTCATTTACCTTAAAAACTTGCCCTCTCAATGAGTTGACCCATCACTATAATTATATGAGACTATATATATGTGTATATATATCTAATATAAACTACATTAGCGCAGTATCCCAGGCCTGGCTCTTATGTTGTGTGAATTTCAACACTTGTCACTGAAACTTTTGAATCAGTTTTAAGTAGGTCATAAAATAATGCTGCATATGTTTTACATGTCATTATTCTTGTTGTTGTGCTTTTCAGTTAAGGATTTACACCCCCATTTGTAAAGCTGTTAAACTGCAAATTAAACATTGAAGTGTTGTACTGTACCAAGCAACCAAGGAAAGGAGCACCAGCTTTAACATTCATTATATGAACATGTCTCTCATGTTTCTATAGTAACTTTAACTGCTTTATCCCTTACAATGAATGCTCCAAAAAACACAGTTCAAAGGCCATATAATAAAAATAAAAAAATCCCCATTTTATTATATCCATTCTATACTGAGATTTTCTGCTGACAATGCTTCCTGATCTGATTTCATTCAGAAACTGCAGTACTGTCATAGATATAATGCATGTATTCACACATATGCATGTACTCATCCCAATATACATGCATATACACACATTAATGTCACAGTAGATAGAAATAGGGATTTGCAACATGTCTCTGTCAAAGCACAAAACTAAACATAATACAAATGCGCCTCAGCAGCCAGGAATATGTTGATTATTTTCAAAACCCAGCACGACTTGAAGTTTAGACACCACACTTGTTTAACAATAGTTTTACATACCAAACGTCTTTCATATATAATATTTTGTAGCTCAACACACCTACCACAATGCATTAAAGGGGCATAACTAAGTGAGCCAGGGGCCTGTATAAGCCTTTTCAAATGGCCTGCCCTACTCATCACTGCCAGGCCTTGCTGATTTTTTGTTTGTGGCTTGGCTTAGAAAGCCAACATATATACTCTGCCAATCCCTTCACTGGCTTCCCATCACCCAACAACTCCAGTTCAAAACATTAACAGTGACATACAAAGCCATGCACAACCTGTCTCCCCCCTACATCTGTGACCTAGTCTCCCGGTACCTACCTGCATGCAACCTCAGATCCTCACAAGATCTCCTTCTCTGCTCCTCTCTTATCTCCTCTTCCCACAATCGCGTACAAGATTTCTCCGTGCATCCCCCATACTCTGAAATGCTCTACCTCAGCACATCAGACTCTCACCTACCGTGGAAAGCTTCAAGAGGAACCTCAAGACCCATCTCTTCCACCAAGCCTACAACCTACAATAGCCCTCAGTCCAGTACACCACTGCGCAACCAGCTCTGTCCTCACCTATTGTACCATCACCCATTCCCTGTAGACTGTGAGCCCTCGTGGGCAGGGTCCTCTCTCCTCCTATACCAGTCTGTTATGTACTGTTAATGATTGTTGTACGTATTGTGAGGTAGCGTGGTCGGCTGCGCGGCAGAAGACACGGGATCCAGGCACCAAAGGTCACAGCACACGGTTTATTGTCCATCAAAAGTCCAATACAGCAGAGTAGAGTCTCCTGCAGAGACTCAGGGAGTTGTGCTCACTCCCTCACACACTAGACAACCACACCCATCCTCCTATTTCCTTTTTAACCCTTCCTTTCGGCCTGTAGGAAAAACAGGATTTAACCCTAGGGTGGAGTTGCTATCTATACATGGAGGGAGCACAACCGGGGCGAGACGTACCGGCCGTCGTGGACCAGCCCGGTCACAGTCTCACATACCCCCCCCTCAGTTCAAGCGTGCGGGGTTGAACTCCCGCCATCAAACACGGGCCGCGGGACAAGGCATCAGCGTTGCCCTGCAACCGACCGGCCCGGTGCTCAACCGTAAAACAGAAGTTCTGCAGAGAAAGGAACCACCGGGTAACCCGGGCATTCCGTTCCTTGGCAGACCTCATCCAGACCAGCGGGGATTGATCAGTCACCAAGCGAAACCGCCGTCCCAGCAGGTAATAGCGTAGGGACTCCAAGGCCCACTTGATCGCCAGGCACTCCTTCTCCACTACGCTATAATTCCGCTCGGGAGGGGTGAGCTTCCTACTCAAGAAAGTGACGGGGTGTTCCTCCCCCTGAACCACCTGAGACAGCACTGCCCCCAGGCCGACTTCAGAGGCGTCAGTCTGTACTATGAACTCCTTCCGGAAATCGGGGTTGACCAGAACGGGCTGTCCGCACAGGACCCCCTTCAGGGCCTGGAAGGAGTCCTCGGCTTGCGGAGTCCAGCGCACCATGACGGACTTCTTGCCTTTGAGAAGGTCCATCAAGGGGGCCGATAGACCCGCAAAATCCTTTACAAACCTCCTGTAGTACCCCACAATACCCAGGAAAGCCCTAACCTGCTTCGTGGTCAGGGGTCTAGGCCACTTCTGGATCGCCTCAACCTTGTTGATTTGGGGCTTAATCACTCCTTGGCCTATCACGTAGCCCAAGTAGCGGGCTTCCGTGAGCCCCAACGCACATTTCTTGGGATTGGCTGTCAAACCGGCTGTTCGGAGCGCGTTCACCACCGCTTGTACCTGTTCCAAGTGGGTCTGCCACTCGGAGCTGTAAATAATGATGTCATCCAGGTACGCTGATGCATACGCCTGGTGGGGTTCCAGCACCAAGTCCATCAACCTCTGGAACGTGGCTGGAGCGCCGTGTAACCCAAAAGGCAAGACAACATAGTGGAAGAGACCCTCCGGCGTAACAAAAGCGGTTTTCTCCTTGGCGGACTCCGTCAGTGGTACCTGCCAGTACCCCTTGGTCAGGTCGAGCGTGGTGAAATATCGCGCCTGTCCCAGCCTATCAATCAGCTCATCCACCCGGGGCATGGGGTAGAGATCGAACTTGGATATTTCGTTCAATCTCCTAAAGTCATTGCAGAACCTTAAGGAGCCATTGGGTTTTGGTATTAGGACAATGGGGCTAGCCCATTCACTCCGGGATTTTTCGATGACCCCTAGTCGTAGCATTGTCTTCACTTCCTCCGATATGGCTTGCCTTTGAGCCTCCGGTACCCGGTATGACTTCAGGCGTACCTTCAGGTGAGGCTCGGAGACAATGTCATGTCGTATCAGACTTGTCCTACCAGGCATCTCGGAGAAGACATCGGGGTTCTGCTAACCAGCCGTCTGGCCTCTCGCCTCTGATGCTTGGTGAGGGCTTCTCCAATCCTTACTTCCGGTTCGTCCTCTCCGGAGGTCGCTGAGGCCGGGGTTGAACGACCCGAAGAGGAGGGAGATGGGGAAAAATCAACCATCAGGCTTTCCCGTTCCTGCCAAGGTTTTAACAGGTTGACATGGTATATTTGTTCAGGTTTCCGCCTACCGGGCTGCAATACCTTATAGTTGACCACCCCGACTCTTTCCTTTATCTCGTAGGGGCCTTGCCACTGAGCCAGGAATTTACTCTCCACCGTGGGGATTAATACCAACACCCGATCCCCAGGTTTAAAGGTCCGCACGGTGGCTTGTCTATTGTAGCGGCCGCTTTGTGCGGCCTGAGCCTCCTGTAAATGCTCCTTCACAATTGGCATGACCGCGCTTATGCGGTTCTGCATTCCTAAAATGTGTTCAATCACACTTTTATGGGGGGTGGGCTCCTGCTCCCATGTTTCCTTTGCCAGGTCCAACAATCCCCGGGGATGTCGCCTGTATCATCATATCAAGCATCATATCCCAGTCTTTCCCGTCTTTGGAGATCACCCTTTTGAGCATGGTTTTCAGGGTTTTATTGAAACGCTCCACTAAACCGTCCATTTGAGGATGATACACGGATGTACGCAACTGCTTGATCTGGAGTAGCCGGCATAGCTCTTTGGTCACTTTAGACATGAATGGGGTCCCCTGATCCGTAAGGATCTCCTTGGGCAACCCCACCCGGCAGAACACAGCAAACAACTCCCGAGCTATAAGCTTGGCTGCAGTATGTCTGAGAGGTATCGCCTCTGGATAACGGGTGGCATAGTCAACGATCACTAGGATGTGTTGGTGCCCTCGAGCAGACTTTACGAGGGGCTCCACCAGATCCATCCCTATCCGTTCAAAAGGGACTTCTATAATGGGTAATGGTACCAACGGACTGCGAAAGTGGGCCAGGGGTGCGGTAAGCTGACACTCCGGGCAGGTTTCACAGTATCGTTTTACCTCCCCAAAGACCCCGGGCCAATAGAATCTCTGCAATATTCGCTCCTGCGTTTTCTTGACCCCTAGATGGCCACTCATCAGGTGTTTATGAGCCAAGTCGAGGACCCGCCGGCGATACGGCTGGGGCACCACCAACTGCTCTACCCCCACGCCCCGCATCTCATCTACCCGGTAGAGTAAATCCTGCTTAAGAGCGAAATGGGGGTACCTTACCTGGGCACCGGGCAGCTGTGCCACCCCGTCAACCACTGTCACCCGACTCCGGGCATGTATTAATGTAGGGTCTTGGAGTTGGGCTGTCCCAAACGTATCCGGGGACGCCTCCAACTCCGGGATGGGCTCGACTATCTCAGTCTCTCCTGCCAATACCTCTAGGGGCGACCTATCGGGTTCACATTCTGTCCCTATCATGGGGACCCCTACGGCAGGCGTCCCGGATTCGGGATTGTCGGGCTCAGGTCCCGGACTGTCCAATACCTGAAGGGACTTAGGAGGCCCCTTCCATAGAGTCCAAAAACACGGCAGATCCCTTCCTAGGATCACATCATAGGGAAGAGAGTTCATAAGTCCCACCTCATGTTGCACCTGCCCCCAGGGTGCTGTGATGGTGACAACCCCCGTGGGATAGTCTCGGCGGTCCCCATGTATGCAAACCACCCCCACGGTACGTCCTGTGGCCTTTATTTTAGCCCTTAGGGTTGATCACACAAGGGTCACTAAGCTTCCGGAATCCAACAAGCCTGTAACCGGACATCCATTCACCTGTATTTGGCACAAGTGGGGCTCAGTCTCCGGAGAGACACGATCTGCGGTATAGACCGCCTGAGCATACATTGAACCCCGTCGGGTAACCCCACAATCCATGGGCTCCGTGGTGAGTGGACACTGAGCTTCCATATGTCCCACCCACTGGCACCGCCAACATCTAATAGGGAAGGATACCCCCTTGCCGAGTTGTCGTTTAGGGTACATAGCCTTCCGGACCTCAGGGACGGCGGGCGCGGTCTCAGACGGGACGGTAGCGGACTCCTGCACCGGTGTCAGCGGAGGGTCCTTGGCCCGAGGCTTGGAGGGGCCGGACCGACGGGCGGCACGCAAAGTCTCAGTGTCCCGTATCAAGTCCTGCGTAGCCACATGCCGCTCCACCAGGCTCACTAATTGGTCCAGGGTATTTGGGTCGCCCTGTCCTACCCACCGTTGAATGGTGACGGGTAGAGTACGCACAAAATGATCCACTACTACCCTTTCTACCATTTGCACAGGGCTCAGAGTGTCAGGCTGCAGCCACTTCTTTACCAGATGCAACAAGTCATAGGCCTGGGAGCGTACGGGTTTGGCTTCCTCATAGAACCACTGATTTACCCGCTGAGCCCGTACATAGGTATTCACCCCCAACCGAGCAAGTATTTCAGCTTTCAGGGTCGCATAGTCTATGGCGTCCTCGGTACAGAGGTCCAGGTACGCTTTTTGGGGCTCCCCCGTTAGATAGGGCGACAATACCTCAGCCCACTGGGGGGTCGGCAGCTTTTCCCGCTCGGCCACCCGCTCAAACACCGCCAGGAACGCTTCCACATCATCCCCCGGGGTCATCTTTTGCAACGCTTGTCTCGCCGTTTTCCGGACGCTGCCGTCGTCACCCGGTCCCGGGATTGTTGCTGCCGGTCCGGCACGGATCGACTTGGCCAGGAGAACCATCTGTTCTTGGTGCCTTTGTTCCTGCAATTGCAAGGCTTGCTGCTGACGATCCGCCGCCCGGAGCAGGTGTGCATTGGTCTGTTGCTGCTGTGCATTAGCTTGTTGCAGCTGTGCATTAGCTTGTTGCTGCTGTGCGTTAGCCTGAGCCAGCTGCTTTAGTATGTCCTCCATGGCGTCGCCGGGTTTAGGCTGTAGTATAGCCGCTTGAATCCAGGACATGTGTTACCGGGTCACCAGGAATGGAAGCTATACCTCACCGGCTGGGGTGCCCGCCGATTCTCCACCATATGTGAGGTAGCGTGGTCGGCTGCGCGGCAGAAGACACAGGATCCAGGCACCAAAGGTCACAGCACACGGTTATTGTCCATCAAAAGTCCAATACAGCAGAGTAGAGTCTCCTGCAGAGACTCAGGGAGTTGTGCTCACTCCCTCACACACTAGACAACCACACCCATCCTCCTATTTCCTTTTCAACCCTTCCTTTCGGCCTGTAGGAAAAACAGGATTTAACCCTAGGGTGGAGTTGCTATCTATACATGGAGGGAGCACAACCGGGGCGAGACGTACCGGCCGTCGTGGACCAGCCCGGTCACAGTCTCACAGTATACACTCTTTCACTTTTAAAGTGCCATGGAATAAATGGTGCTATAATAATAAATAATAATAATAATATCTTTCCTAAATTCCCCACACACATGAATGCTAAGTTCAGCCATGTGTTTTCTTTTGTTAAGAAGCACTCACATACACTTTTTATCTTCTTAATACATTGCACTAATAATATATAGCACTTTCACTTGTGTACTTGCAATTGCTGATTTTGCCTTTCCACCCAGCAAGTTTGTCTCTTTTCCATTATTTCTAAGACATGACGTGATTAAAAACAGACTAGCTGAATTCTCGCAGGTTTTATGTAGAAACAGGAAAACTCTATTCAGTGCATGAGTCATCACTGTAAATGTCACTGGCAGTAAGAAAAGTGGAGCAGCTGGGTCAGCAGTTGAAGAGGGGGATGACTAATGCAGGGGAAAGAGACTTCCTGTTTCTAAAGCTTTGAAAGATTCAGCTAGTCTGTGTTTCATCATGTGATGTCATAGACCTAATGGAAACCAGGAAAATTAACTGGGTAGAAGGGAAAATGAAACAGTATTATATATGACATATAGTCAAGGGAATATTAATATATTAAGTAATACGTAATTATATTCCCAATGTGCAAAAAAGTTTTATTGATAAAATCACACTTATTAACACAAACGTGCTAACCCCAGGAAAAGGTATCATACACAAGTAATCTCACTAGACCCTAAATGTAAAATATAACTCCCCACCTGTTCCTGGATAACAGGAGCAGAGTGATAGGAGCAACTCAGGTCTATATGACCATACAGATCACACAGGTAACGGATTGATACAAACATATAAATATGCACAGAGCTAAGATATAACAAATGTTCAACAGTACTTAACTAAGGATAAATATTCTTATCAGAGACATATATTCCAGTGGGGGGATGAATAGTGCTGTTGGCAGAGATTTATAGTCCTCTGTATATTGTATGCACCATAGATTATAGATGATAAGCCTGGTGATTTTGCCTCGCCGCATTTCCCCATATACAATGGTTCTTCAGGAGGCCTGACCAAATGATGAAAATAGACAGATATAAACATCAGAGATGCAGTTCCATGGTGGGGTAGTCCTGGATGTTCCCACTTGGTGCCTCCCTGACTGCTGAAGGTGGAATCTTTACAGCATTGACTGTGCCGACGCAGGAACATCCAGGACTACCACACCATGAAACTGCATCTCTGATGTTTATATCTATCTATTTTGATCGTTTGCTCAGGCCTTCTGAAGAACCATTGTATATGGGAAAATACGGTGAGGCAAAATCACCAGGCTTATCATCTATAATCTATGGTGCATACAATATACAGAGGACTATAAATCTCTGCCAACAGCACTCTTCATCCAGCCACTGCAGTGGAATATATGTCTGTGATAAGACTATTTATCCTTAGTTAAGTAATGTTGAGCATTTGTTATATCTTTGCTCGGTGCATATTTGTAAGTTTGTATCAAACCGTTACCTGTGTGATCTGTATGGTCATATAGACCTGATTTGCTCTTTCCATTCTGCTCCTAGTATCCAGGAACAGGTGGGGAGTTATTTCTTACAATTAGGGTCTAGTGAGATTGTACCACCCCGCGGCCTCGGCTGCGACCACCGAGCCGCTCGGGTCCGGGCTCGCGTGTGTCAGTGGCTCGAGCGCCTCCGGACCCGGGGGTCACGTCGCTCTGGAAGGGAGTAGCGGCGGTGCACGCAGGGGTTGTGGGGTGGTTGTTTTTGGGAAAGTTTGTGACGCCACCCACGGGTTGTGGTGATGGTGGACACCACCGCTGCGGTAAAGGTATGGGGAATCCCGGGAGCGATGTAGGGGCGCAGATAGGTGTTGACCCCTCCGTAGGTAGGGGATGTTGGTCCCGGGGCCCGGTGGTGAAGGCCGGGGTGCAGGGGCAGGGTTGCGGTGCAGCACGGTGCGGTGCCTGATGGCACTAGTGTACCCATGAGTAAACCACACAGAGTCACTGTTAAACCAAACAGGGTGACAAAAGGGGCCCGCAGCTGGCTGCAGTTTCTCCAGATAGGTTGGTAATGTCCGCCTTTCTCTTGCACCTTTATGTGATTTTGGCTACCATGCCTGGGAACTGGTAGCCCGCTCCCCGGCGTGTATGTGTCGTAGGAGCCTATTTGCCCGCAGACGCTGGCCCTTGGATCTCTGGCCTCTGGCGGTGGCTACTATCCAGACGGGTTAGGCTGTTGCCTTCAATCAGGACTTGGATGGGAATAAACTCCTGAGGTCCAGACTGCAATCAGTTGATTTGACTATGGTGGTGGCTTATAGCCTAGTCGGGGTCTGAGTACCCTGCCTGGTGCTCCGGTATCCAGTTAGCTCCCCAGTTCGGTTCCGGCAGGCCACTACCCTGTCCCGGTCCCTTACGGTTCCGCTGGTCATATTCCCGATCTCCTGCTGGCGGCCACTACCATCTGCCTGCCTGACTGATCTGGGTCCTAGGCTCCAACCCAGGCCCCACACAGAACTGAGCTCCTCACTCTCCTCTCTCCAAACTCAATCTGCTTGTGTTTTCCTGCCTCAGGCCAGCAGACTCCACGGTGGACGTGTCTTTCCGCCTGACTTCCCCCACCTGGTGTGCCTGTCTGACTCTGAGGGAGGCAATCAGGTCTTTTGGTTGACTGGTGATACCTTACTGGGGTGGGGGTGTATGTGGTGAGTGTAATGACATGTGACCCCTGGGTGTCCAGGGCGTCACAAGATTACTTGTGTATGATACCTTTTCCTGGGGTTAGCACGTTTGTGTTAATAAGTGGGATTTTACCAATAAAACTATTTTGCACATTGGGAATATAATTACGTATTACTTAGAAGGGAAAATGAGCAATTGTAAGTTGATTGTGTTATATAATATTATGACTGCCATATATTAAGAGGATATAAATTTTGATGGGAATGCTTCTTTAATAAAGTGACTCCAAAAAGCCACTGCTGAACTCCACTTTGGAAGCTTATGTCAAAGAAAAGTAAACAGATTGGGAGTTTGAATTCAGACTGCCCATATTTCTCTCTCCCTATATGTTGTCAAAAGTGTAAATCATCTGCAGCATCAAGGCTTGCAAATTCAGACATTGATAATGGGATACACAGGAGGTAGTAATCTAGAATCTAGAACACCATTGGGGGGGCATTAAGAAGTAATATGTAGATTAAAAAAATGCAATGACCCTTACATAGTTACATAGTTACATAGGTTGAAAAGAGACCTAGGCCCATCTTCCTTCACCTATTATATATTTTGTCACTAAATCATTTATAATCTCTTCATTTTTGGAAAAAAAAGCAAGAAAAGGGACTAAATTAAATAGGACTAGGGACCCCAAAATAACAGTGTTAATTAGGAAGAGAAAACAAACATAACAAAAACGTTATTAAATATATAAAAGAGGTTATAAAGCGTGCAATTACCTCTCCATAACAAATAATATTAGTCAACAAATATTTTAGAGTGTAAACAAATTATAGAAAATGGGCTACAGGCCGCTTTACACGCTGCAATATCGTTACCGATATCGCTAGCGTGCATACCCGCCCCCATCGTTTGTGCGACATGGGCAAATCGCTGCCTGTGGCACACAAAATCGCACGGACCTGTCACACATACTTACACACATAGCAATGTGTGCTGCCGCAGGAACGACGAACTACATCATACAAGCAGCAGCAACGATAATTGGGAATGGGGGGCATGTCACCGATGAGCGATTTTGAACATTTTTGCGACGATTCAAAATTGCTCATAGGCGTCACACGCAACGACATCGCTAAATCAGCCAGATGCGCGTCACAAATTCTGTGACCCCAACGAGATCACTTGAGCGATGTCGTAGCGTGTAAAGCGGCCTTAAGATAGAGAGGAAATGTTGTAAAGAGAGGCAGTGCCAGACAGTAAAGAGTTACACCCCTCTAGGATGAAACAAACAGTCTGAGGCCAAATTACTACATCCTACTAATATAGAAAGCAGCCAAAATATGTAATGGCAGAGAAAAAGAAAGGCAAGGCTGCAATAGCTGTGCCCTATAAAATGCATAACCACTGAGATTGGCTCCTGTGCAATGGTGTTCAGCTACTACTAACATTTGGAATGGGGACATCGTTCAGTGATTTTTAAATTCTTTTGATATGTGATTCATTTTTTTAGTTTTTTTTTCTCTTGCTACTTTTATTTTTTTTTACCAGTTTTTCTTACCTAAGATAAATAAAAGCATTCACCATGGCTACCGACAGAGTCTGTGTTGTCAAAGAATAAAAGCAAACTATTGAGGCCTATTTCCTACAATAAAGAGCATGTTCTACAATACTTTAAGGAGGTCTCCTCTCTCAAATCTATTAAGATATCAACCTGTATTATAGTATTTTTGGTACTATGATATAAAATGGCTAAAATACTATATATCAAGTAATGAATACAAATATTATCCATATAATATATGTTAACATAGCACAAGTTGAAGTTAGAAACATTACTACTTTATGAGACTCTCTTCTGTCAGTTGATAAAGTCCAATAATCAAATAGTTTCTTTGTATTGATAGTGTAACAGTACTTTACAGTGTCAATTTCCTTCTGCTATACTTTATAAAGTCTGATTTGATAAGTATCTACCCTGCAAATGTAATGTTTTGATGAAAAAATGAATGCATTTCTAAATTGAAACAAGAATCTTTCATTTAGATAGAAAAGTAATTAAATTATATGACCAGTTTTGCATATGCATAACGACATACTTGCTTCAGAAGGAAAAGCTGATTGGATTTAAACTTCAATATTGCGTAAAAAAAGAATTAACACTATTATAGCTTGCCACGAACACAATATATTCCTTCCCCCCAAAAAAATAAAATTATACTATAGGTTTAACCCCTTCACGACCGAGTACGTAATGGTACGTCCTAAATCATGAAGGGGTAATCACTGCTGGCTACTGCGGTGATCCAGCGGCGATCTCCGCATAGGTCTGTTGATTTGTACAGCAGACATGTGTACATCAAAGTCGTAGGTGGATCCACAATCCACCCACGCCTGTTAACCCCTTAGATCGCGCTGTCAAAATGTGACAGAGTGGTTTAAATGCCCGCAGCAGGTAATGCACAGTTACCTGCCGCCATTGGAGGCCCTGTAGCGTGATCACAGGGAGACGATGGTTGCTATAGTAGCACTGGGTCATGTGATGACTCCTGTCACTATCATGGCTCACTTCCTGTTACAGTCGGTAGAGAGCTGGCTGTAACAAAAGATGAGCATTTCTGCTAATCTAAGCTGTGCAACTCTGATCTACAGCAATGAATGAGCAGTCAGACTGCAAATCCTTATAGCCCCTTGGGGGCTTAGTTAAATAAAAAAAGTAAAAAAAGTTTAAAAAACAAATTAGAAAAATAAAAAAACCTAAAGTTCAAATAACTCCCCATACGTCTCAATGAAAATTAAAGGGTTAAAAAATAAAATAATACACACATTTGCTATTGCCGCATTCAGAAATGGTGGATCTATCAAAATATAAAATCTGATCAGTAAACAGTGTAGAGGCAAAAAAAATTCTAAACACCAAAATATGTTTTTTGGCCATCGCAAATTTTGCGCAAAATGCAATAAGAGGCGATCAAAACATAGTATCTGTGCAAAAATTGTACCATTAAAAACATCAGCTTTAGACTGAACAACTAAGCCATCAATGAGTCACATATCCCAAAAAATGAGAACGCTATGGATCATGGAAAACGGCACAAAAAGTGCGCCACTTTTTTAGACAAAGTTCTGATTATTTTTTAACCCCCTAGTTAAAAGTAAACCTATACATGTTTGGTGTCTACGAACTTGTACCGACCTGAGGCATCACACAGATATATCAGTTTTAACATATATTGAACACAGTGAATAAAATATCCCAAAAACAATCAAGCAATCGCAATTATTTTGCAATTTTTGCGCACTTCAAATTTTTTGGACGTTTTCCAGTACACTATATGGTAAAACTTATAGTTTCATTTAAAAGTACAACTCATCCCACAAAAAGAAGTCCTCATATGGCAAGATTGATTGAAAAATAAAAATAAATACGGCTCTCAGATGAAGGGGAGCAAGAAAACAAAAATGAAAATGGAAAATTGCCGGGGGGGGTGAAGGGGTTAAAGATACATGTAGAGTCCCCATTTATACTGATCTGCATTTTTCACATTTATTGGCAACATGTTTAGCAGTACCATCCAGAGAATGCTTTATCATAATCCTACTGTCATAGCAGCCTCAACCACAGCTGAGGTGAGCCTAACCTCCCAAATAGAAAAGCACTACTTAAGCTGGCTATACAGATTATATAGCTCTCGGCCGAATCACACCCACATACACATAAACACTTAACTTAGCATTTATGTGTTCAATGGGCAGTGGGGACAAAGCAACTGCCAGACAACTCTATCAGCAGCTTATTTCCATGGAAAACAAAAGAAACAGACAATTACATTTTAAATGATTCATTTTTATGCCCCTGACATCATCAGTCCGGGAAAGTTGGGAGGCTTCCATACACATTGAATAGTGGACCTGTCCCATCAAAATGGATGAGTTTGGAATGTTGTCCACTAATGTGTATGGGGTCTTTTCGACAACCTAAGTCTGTCTATTTATTTCAAAAGACAACGTAAGTGGACATTACTCAAAAGCAAATTCCTTGCAAAAAACACAGTGTATCTATTGGTGCATGTGAACAGCCATTTTTTCCACATGGGCCAATAAATTCACCAGTTTTATTGATGGAATTCTCTACCGAGTGATGATCCCTTTCTTCTCTTTTTAATGTATCATAGTTTGGTGGGTTGCAACCTGTGTGTTGATACCTATACTTCCATTTTTGCTTTTTTTGTTTAATTTGTATCTATCTATCTAATGTATAGTAAAGCAGAGCTAGTCTTCAGCCATAGGTGTAGATCTTACTGTACACATACCCACATGTCCAATACAATAAATACAAAAAATTAAGCAGCACTCCAAGCTATTCATGCAAAAAAAGTCAACCCTTTATTAGCTGTGATGTTTGGCAGTTTGCATGATGGTGGGCATCATGGCAGGTCTCCAGGGGTCAGGGGGTGAATACTTCTCATGTCTCTGCACCTAGGTGAGTCCTTCCCACTCCTGGGCATGCTCCAGCTCTCCATTGGGTCACCTATCACCCCTCACTGACCATGAGAGTGAGGGGTGAGGTGTTGAACCCGGGGAGGGGGGGGTGAAGCTAGGGCAGGTGCTCACTCTGTCCGTGTTTTGCACTCTAAGAGACTCACTTCAGGTTCTGGCATTGCTGTGAGGTGGGGCGCCATCACTCTCAGTGATTATGCAGGGAAGGTGTCCTGGGATACTGGGTTCTCTAGCATCAGCTGTTGCCAGGGGATATGGGATGCCATGTCTCCTGGCTCAGCAAGGTGGTGGGAGGTTCCTTCCTGTCAATCTTCCTCACTCCCTCCTTTGCCACTCTGGGTTGAAGATGGAGACTGGGAGTTACCTCAGCAGTGTCAGCTGACCCAGGAGAGGGATTTTTAAACCTGAATTCTCCTCTGGTCAGTGCTGATCATTTTCATTTGTTCCTGGGTAGGAAGGTTAGTATTTTGCGTTGCTGCTAGTTTGCTCTCTGCTCTGGTCTTTTGGTTTTGGTTTTGTCCCTAGCCTCCCCTTATACCTGTATATTGATTACTATTTTCCTTACTGGTTTTGGTGCTTTTGATCTGACTGTGGCCCGTGTGCCCAGCCACCAGCCACCCCGCTATTTGTCACCTGGGAAGGGCTCTGTCAAAGTCCCCTCGGAAGGTGGATGAAATGTACCCTGGCCCTTAAGGGGATACGGTGATGTGGCGGCTAGCGTAAAGTATGTCTGGAATACTGCATTTGTTGGCCTGCAGTCTGATCATCTCATCACTACCTTGCTATTGCATTAGCCCACATAAATACATAAAATAAATAAAATAAAAAACCCATAAATACATAAAAAAATCACATTACATTATTTTACAAAGATACAGTTAGGTCCAGAAATATTTGGACAGTGACACAATTTTCACGAGTTGGGCTCTGCATGCCACCACATTGGATTTGAAATGAAACCTCTACAAAAGAATTCAAGTGCAGATTGTAACGTTTAATTTGAAGGTTTGAACAAAAATATCTGATAGAAATTGTAGGAATTGTACACATTTCTTTACAAACACTCCACATTTTAGGAGGTCAAAAGTAATTGGACAAATAAACCAAACCCAAACAAAATATTTTTATTTTCAATATTTTGTTGCAAATCCTTTGGAGGCAATCACTGCCTTAAGTCTGGAACCCATGGACATCACCAAACGCTGGGTTTCCTCCTTCTTAATGCTTTGCCAGGCCTTTACAGCCGCAGCCTTCAGGTCTTGCTTGTTTGTGGGTCTTTCCGTCTTAAGTCTGGATTTGAGCAAGTGAAATGCATGCTCAATTGGGTTAAGATCTGGTGATTGACTTGGCCATTGCAGAATGTTCCACTTTTTTTCCACTCATGAACTCCTGGGTAGCTTTGGCTGTATGCTTGGGGTCATTGTCCATCTGTACTATGAAGCGCCGTCCGATCAACTTTGTGGCATTTGGCTGAATCTGGGCTGAAAGTATATCCCGGTACACTTCAGAATTCATCCGGCTACTCTTGTCTGCTGTTATGTCATCAATAAACACAAGTGACCCAGTGCCATTGAAAGCCATGCCCATGCCATCACATTGCCTCCACCATGTTTTACAGAGGATGTGGTGTGCCTTGGATCATGTGCCGTTCCCTTTCTTCTCCAAACTTTTTTCTTCCCATCATTCTGGTACAGGTTGATCTTTGTCTCATCTGTCCATAGAATACTTTTCCAGAACTGAGCCGGCTTCATGAGGTGTTTTTCAGCAAATTTAACTCTGGTCTGTCTATTTTTGGAATTGATGAATGGTTTGCATCTAGATGTGAACCCTTTGTATTTACTTTCATGGAGTCTTCTCTTTACTGTTGACTTAGAGACAGATACACCTACTTCACTGAGAGTGTTCTGGACTTCAGTTGATGTTGTGAACGGGTTCTTCTTCACCAAAGAAAGTATGCGGCGATCATCCACCACTGTTGTCATCCGTGGACGCCCAGACCTTTTTGAGTTCCCAAGCTCACCAGTCAATTCCTTTTTTCTCAGAATGTACCCGACTGTTGATTTTGCTACTCCAAGCATGTCTGCTATCTCTCTGATGGATTTTTTCTTTTTTTCAGCCTCAGGATGTTCTGCTTCACCTCAATTGAGAGTTCCTTAGACCGCATGTTGTCTGGTCACAGCAACAGCTTCCAAATGCAAAACCACACACCTGTAATCAACCCCAGACCTTTTAACTACTTCATTGATTACAGGTTAACGAGGTAGATGCCTTCAGAGTTAATTGCAGCCCTTAGCGTCCCTTGTCCAATTGCTTTTGGTCCCTTGAAAAAGAGGAGGCTATGCATTACAGAGCTATGATTCCTAAACCCTTTCTCCGATTTGGATGTGAAAACTCTCATATTGCAGCTGGGAGTGTGCACTTTCAGCCCATATTATATATATAATTGTATTTCTGAACATGTTTTTGTAAACAGCTAAAATAACAAAACTTGTGTCACTGTCCAAATATTTCTGGACCTAACTGTATACAATCTATAAACATGAATACACAAAGCAATTTGACACATACCATAGTACAAGTGGAAATACATCCTTATACAAATAAATGCACTGTAAAGTGTCAAGTGCTGAAGTGCCAATTAATTATTAACAGGTGTACTTATAATGTCCTATAATAATATAGATGACTCACCACCTAAGTGTTCTTTCAGATGCCTGTGCAACACGTCTGTGCACAGACCAAAATGCGTGGACTGGCCTCGGCTTTCCTGACCAAAGCATAACAGCTTCATATCTTTCTATGAGGATGTCATCCACAGGTCAGGTAAACCCTGGCCAGTTAAGGCTGTCATGCTCAGGTCAGGTGACCCCCGGCCAGTCTGTTGCATTCTGGTCTATGCACAGACTGGCCACTTGTCTCCTATGCCGAGCATGACAGCGTCTAAGACATATATGAAGTTGTCACGCTCTGGTAAGGTATTCCCCGGCCAGTCTGTTGCATTGCGATCTCTTTGCACTGACTGGCCACAGATCTCCTTTGTCGAGCATGACATCCTCATAGAAATATGAGTATACTAATAGATGACAGACTGAACATGAGTCAACAGTGTGACGCAGAAGCAAAAAAGGGAAACACAATTCTGGAATGTATTAATAGAAGCATATACGCTAGATCTATGCAGTAATTATTGTCCTTTACTCCTCTTTGGTCAGACCTCATCTAGAGTACTGTGTTTAGTTCTGGGTACCACATTTAAAAAAATACATCAACAAACTGGAGCAAGTTCAGAAAAGAGCGACCAAAATGGTGATCAGTCTATAAACTATGTCCTATGAGGAATGGTTACAGGATTTGGGAATGTTTAGTTTGCAAAAAAGAAAACTGAGAGGAGACTTAATTTCTGACTGTAAATATTTCAAGTGCTGTCAAACCATACAGGGATCAGCCTAATTCTCATTTGCAGAGGGAAAGGCTAGAATCAATGGGATGAAATGGAGAGGGAGAAGATACATATTAGATATTAAAAAAAAAAACGTTTTTGACTATGAGGGTGATCAATGAGTGGAACCAGCTCTCACAAGAGGTAGTCAATTCCACTTCAATGGAAGTCTTCAAAAAGAGCCTTGACAGACATCTATATGAATCCAGCTGTGAGCAAGGGGTTGGATCAGGTGATCCAGGTGGCCTCTTCCAACTGTAACATTCTATGATATCTTGCCATTCCAGGGAACAAACTGTGCATGTCTGCCAATGTCTGTGTACTCCAATAAGTGCAGGTAATGCAATAGCTATCACACTGCACCCAGCAAGTCACATAGTGCTAATACCAGTCATCGCCGCCATCTTTAAATAAGGAGAAACTCTCATGTTAAACTTTCATGTAGTTTACAGCATGAAATGCATCCAAATGTAGAAGGCACCAACTTCTTAGCACTATTGCACCTTATTTTTGCATGAAAAAATTGGAGTGATTCTTAATTTTTTACATCTATCTACATAACTTTACCATCAGTTTACAGATGCATAGTAAAATGCTACATTGTGTTACATCCTAATGCTTTGTTAGGTTCATGAACCAAACAGTCTGATACAGTAAAACACAAATTTAATGGACAGTGAGTATGAATTAATTTACATGACTGATATTTAGCCACCCCAATCCAATATCCATTGACATCACTGTTGCTAACTGTTTTAAGCTCCTTGAACAATCGGAAGGTCATACTGTGCTAATTAAACAAAGGCCTTAATGTTCTGCCATAAGGAACTGCTGTAAAAAAGAGTTTTAAAGCATGACATTTGCAAGATGTCTTTGGAATACGAGATGGACCTCTTATTACCACTGATAATTGTTTTCTTTGTGTCTTGTCTGGAAAGCTTTCCTTAAACACCCTGCAAGGATGGCAAAACAATTACCATCATTCTTTAAATAAGAGCTTTAGGATGGAAACACCTCATTAACACTGCAAATAAAAAATAAATGCTAAAAGTCTCCTCAAGCTTCATAAAAATTCCCATTTATGTACATGACTTAAGTGACTGACAAAGACCGTCTACTTTCCCAGCCTTAAGACTATTTAATGATGAAGGAATCACCATTTAAAAAAATCCCCTCTTGCTAATTCACAGTGGCACAAAAAGAGATTTTTTAGTCATCTATTCATACTTGTGAGAAAAAAGCTAAGATGTATCTTCTCATTGTTTATTTCCATACAATCGACTTTCCTGTGATTTTTTTTTCCATTTAAATGGATTTGAAAACATCCTTTTATCCTTACTAGCTACACCAGACATGCAGAAAATTATAATCTTCACAACAAGAAAAGGATAATCACTCACTGGCTGATGCACGTCTTTGAAAAATGGAGAAATCAGAAGGCCAAATTGCACACTGAAAAGCAGTTGCTGCCTAATAATTTTGCTATAGTAGATTGTCAAACAAAGGCTAATAGATAACTACAGTAACACTGAGATAAAACATAAAAGAATTTGCCATGCTTGTTGCAATAAAAATATAGCAGTTCCTTCATTCACAGAAAGCTTTTAAGTCATTTCATGCCAATGTGCTTTGCAAAATGATTTTTCTTCCATGAAATCATTTGTATTAAAAATATTTCACTATTTTCTCTGATTTATTGTCAAAGTTCCCTCTCAAAAGATATGTACCAGCATATAGATAAGTGCTTCCCACATCTGAAAGGGTCACAGAACTTAGTAGTCTGTGAAAATGGAACAACACCATATACTCAGCTGATAAAGAGAAAAAAAACCTTTGTGTCCCTCAGCAGTTTATATTAGCTTGTGTTAGTGACTTGGTTGTGGCCATAGAATTTACAGTTACAACAGATGATTTCAATTTACTTAACCAAGATGCCACGTTCAACTGACATTTCCTAAATTCTTCTAACCAATATGGAAGGGATATGGAAAATTGCCATCCTCGCAAAGATTTGTTCCTTAAAGGTTACTTCAATAAAAGGAAATTTATTTAGAAGAAGAGGCAGAGCAAAGAATAGATAATATACAATAAAAACGGATGGTGTGCACACACGTTCTCCACGATTAAAGGGAACCTGTCAGTAGAGATGAGCAGTTCCATAGAGCTTCGGTTCACCAGCAGGAAAAGAGCTAAGCCTCTACTGGCTTGATTTTGACCTGAACTCCGGAACAAGTAACTGACTGGCAGTTTGAGTATCTGCCCAAAAACAGCCAGCCATAAGCAGATCCGGAGCAGTTCCGTGGAGCCTCGGTTCGCCAGCAGCAAAACAGCCGAGCCTCTACTGGCTCGATTTTGACCTGAACCCTGGAACAAGTAACTGGCAGTTTGAGTATCCGCCCAAAAACAGCCAGCCAAAAGCAGATCAGGAGCAGGATGGATGAGCTTTTTCCAACAATTTTTTGCGTTGCACACTACATGTAATCATGTAATCATACTGATATTACCCCCCAGTGCAAGCCGTTCAAACACAGGGTTGAGCACCGAGAGTACCTGAGCCCAGCATTGCTTGTGTGAGTCAGGTTTGCACATAAAGCATTTGAACCCTGAACCCGAACCTTGATTTTTTAAGTTTGTGTTCGTTTCGAGAATTGAACCTCAGGTTTGCTCATCTCTATCTGTCAGCAGGTTTTTGCTACCTGATCTGAGAGCAGCAAAGAGATCCTGAATACAACAATCTATCACTTATATTACTGGGTCCCGCTATTCTGACACAATCAGAGCTGAGAGAGCTGTCCCGCCAATACCAGACTCTCTATAGAGATTGTACATTAACAGTGAGGTGTCATTCATACGAGGAGGGGTGTGCTGGACTGGCATGTGCCTGATATTTTAGTCAGAGCAATGAGAAGTCCTGCTGCTTAAACAAAAATAGCAAATAAACAACAGACCTTGACAAGATAGGCATCCCTGAATTCTCTGTGTTTTGGTTTCAGATTACATATTAAAAACCTGCTGATAGATTCCCTTTAAAGAGAAGTCAGACTGGCTTCCCAAAAGGTGCAGCTTATAATTTAAAATTCTGGCACATAGTCATAACACTTCTGTGCACATCCAAACCAAGGAATTTTACACATTAAATAGCAATCAAGCAACACATAATCAGTAACTTTCAAGGATCATTTTTTTCTGACTCCCAAAGAGTTCTTGCTTTTACCAGAAACACTAGAAATAGAGTTTTACAGAACATTCAAAGGATATCTGTAGACCAGCCTAGCTGGAATTACAAAGCATGATTTTCACAAATCTGAAATGTAGGTGGCATAGAACAAGCAATATTGGAAATTTATAGGCTACAGTAGCTTTATCCATTATTTTCTTTATCAGATCCCTGCATTTGTTTATACATAATGATCCTTATCAACTGAAAATCAATTATCAGTAGGTGCCTTTATGAGCTGGAAGAATACTGAAAATATGTTTCAAAGTATGATATGCAACATGTAGGATTAAGAAAAGAACAAGGATTGCAACAATTGGTTTGAAGAATGAGCCAAATTATTTTCTCAAGTTCCTATTATTATTATTTATTATTATAGCACCATTTATTCCATTGTGCTTTACAAGTGAATAGGGTATACATAAAAACTAGTACAATAATCATTAACAGTACAAAACAGACTGGTACAGGAGGAGAGAGGACCCTGCCTGTGAGGGCTCACCATCTACAGGGGATGTGGTAGGGTACAGTAGGTGAGGACAGAGCTGGTTGCACAGTGGTGTACTGGACTGAGGGTTATTGTAGATTGTAGGCTTATCGGAAGAGGTGGGTCTTCAGGTTCCTCTTGAAGCTTTTCACGGTAGGAGAGAGTCTGATATGCTGGG
Organism: Anomaloglossus baeobatrachus; assembly: GCF_048569485.1. Lineage (NCBI taxonomy): Eukaryota > Metazoa > Chordata > Amphibia > Anura > Aromobatidae > Anomaloglossus > Anomaloglossus baeobatrachus. The sequence continues at coordinate 355,063,603 of NC_134356.1, forward strand.
ATACAGCATTCCAGAGTATGGGGGAGGCACGGGAGAAATCTTGTATGGGATTGTGGGAAGAGGAGATAAGAGAGGAGTAAAGAAGGAAATCTTGTGAGGATCTGAGGTTGTGTGCAGGTAAGTACCGGGAGACTAGGTCACAGATGTAAGGAGGAGACAGGTTGTGGATGGCTTTGTAGGTCATGGTTAATATTTTGAACTGGAGTGTTTGGGCAATGGGAAGCCAGTGAAGAGAATGGCAGAGTGATGAGGCTGGGGAATAGCGAGGGGAGAGGTGGATTAAGTGGGCCGCAGAGTTTAGGATGAATTGGAGGGGTGCAAAAGTGTTGGAAGGGAAGCCAGACAGCAGGAGGTTGCAGTAGTCGAGGCCGGAGATGATGAGGGCATGTACTAATGTTTTTGCTGATTCTTGGTTAAGGAACGCACGGATCTGGGAGATATTTTTGAGTTGTAGTCGGCATAAGGTGAAGAGAGTTTGGATATGTGGCTTGAAGGATAGAGAAGAGTCGAGGGTTACTCCAAGGCAACAAGCTTGTGAGACTGGGGAGAGTGATAGCCATTAACTTTGATGGAAAGGCTTAGTGGAGGAGTTGAATGATGAGATTTCCTATGGAATCCAACCATGAGAATGGGCCCCATTCATGCACCTTTGACTGTACACCGGCTGACAGACATTAATGTAAGACGAAGACCATAGGTTGGTGGAGTGGGACATATTTGTTGACATGAAAAATAGAAGTGACAGTGATAACAAAAATCTGTTGCAACAATGTAGAAATGTTACATTTTGTTCTAATACATGGAATCCCAATGATTGATATCGAAGATAAGGAACACAACCAGACACCTTGTGGAGCCAAAATTTCCTTTTTTTTAAATGTTTAGAACATAATAGATGTAAAGCAAGGCATAAAAACACCTTAAAATATCAATGTACAACTAATTAAAAGTACAGTAATAAAGTATATTAAACACCACAATCATATTGTAATAATTGTCGTAGCAGCATGTTAAAGTGGCTAAGTGCATCGAATAGCTGTCAACTGAATTTTTGTTCATTCAAATGCTAATCCTCCCAGCCTTACACAGGCATGCTCAGTAGAGATGAGCGAACCGGTCCCGGTTCGGCTCGAGGTTGGTTCGCCGAACGGAGGTCCCGTTCGAGTTCGGTTCGTCGAACGTTCGACGAACCGAACTCGAACTGCATAGGAAACAATGGCAGGCAATCACAAACACAGTAAAACACCTAGAAAACACCCTCAAAGGTGTCCAAAAGGTGACAAACAACTCCAACACATGGGAAAGTGACAAGGACATATACTCATGCGAAAACAAAACAGCTGGACAAGGAAAAAGAGGAGGACACACAGATATAGGCATGGCACGCCATTCTAAAATCATGTAAAACACCGCAAGGTGACTCCAAGCGTAGTCTCCCTTTTTTTCCAAAAATTGGGCCCCACACACACCCACCCATTCAGTGGCAGCAGTTGGGCCCCAGTTGTACAATTCACAGCTAGATTTGCATCAAGCACATTCAAAAATACGCCATAATTAACCGTCCCCAGGATGACACCGGGGTAGGTAGCAAAGTCTTTCCTGATCCCAGCTCTGTTCATCTTGGCTTCTTTTAAAAACACAGCAAGCAAGGGTTACTCCAAGCGGAGTCTCCCTTTTTTCCAAAAATTGGGCCACACAGACACCCACCCCATCAGTGGCAGCACTTGGGCCCTAGTTGCAAACAGGATGTTTTGATTTGCATCAAGCACATTCAAAAATACGCCATTCTTATCCGTCCCCAGGATGACACCGGGGTAGGTAGCAAAGTCTTTCCTGATCCCAGCTCTGTTCATCTTGGCTTCTTTTAAAAACACATCAAGCAAGGGTTACTCCAAGCGGAGTCTCCCTTTTTTCCAAAAATTGGGCCACACAGACACCCACCCCATCAGTGGCAGCACTTGGGCCCTAGTTGCAAACAGGATGTTTTGATTTGCATCAAGCACATTCAAAAATACGCCATTCTTATCCGTCCCCAGGATGACACCGGGGTAGGTAGCAAAGTCTTTCCTGATCCCAGCTCTGTTCATCTTGGCTTCTTTTAAAAACACAGCAAGCAAGGGATACTCCAAGCGGAGTCGCCCTTTTTTCCAAAAATTGGGCCACACAGACACCCACCCCATCAGTGGCAGCACTTGGGCCCTAGTTGCAAACAGGATGTTTTGATTTGCATCAAGCACATTCAAAAATACGCCATTCTTATCCGTCCCCAGGATGACACCGGGGTAGGTAGCAAAGTCTTTCCTGATCCCAGCTCTGTTCATCTTGGCTTCTTTTAAAAACACATCAAGCAAGGGTTACTGCAAGCGGAGTCTCCCTTTTTTCCAAAAATTGGGCCCCACACACACCCACCCCTTCAGTGGCAGCAGTTGTGCCCCAGTTGTACACAGGATGTTTTGATTTGCATCAAGCACATTCAAAAATACGCCATTCTTATCCGTCCCCAGGATGACACAGGGGTAGGTAGCAAAGTCTTTCCTGATCCCAGCTCTGTTCATCTTGGCTTCTTTTAAAAACACAGCAAGCAAGGGTTACTCCAAGCGGAGTCTCCCTTTTTTCCAAAAATTAGGCCACACAGACACCCACCCTATCAGTGGCAGCACTTGGGCCCTAGTTGCAAACAGGATGTTTTGATTTGCATCAAGCACATTCAAAAATACGCCATTCTTATCCGTCCCCAGGATGACACAGGGGTAGGTAGCAAAGTCTTTCCTGATCCCAGCGATGTTCATCTTGGCTTCTTTTAAAAACACATCAAGAAAGGGTTACTCCAAGCGGAGTCTCCCTTTTTTCCAAAAATTGGGCCACACAGACACCCACCCCATCAGTGGCAGCACTTGGGCCCTAGTTGCAAACAGGATGTTTTGATTTGCATCAAGCACATTCAAAAATACGCCATTCTTATCCGTCCCCAGGATGACACCGGGGTAGGTAGCAAAGTCTTTCCTGATCCCAGCTCTGTTCATCTTGGCTTCTTTTAAAAACACATCAAGCAAGGGTTACTCCAAGCGTTGTCTCCCTTTTTTCCAAAAATTGGGCCCCACACACACCCACCCCTTCAGTGGCAGCAGTTGTGCCCCAGTTGTACACAGGATGTTTTGATTTGCATCAAGCACATTCAAAAATACGCCATTCTTATCCGTCCCCAGGATGACACAGGGGTAGGTAGCAAAGTCTTTCCTGATCCCAGCTCTGTTCATCTTGGCTTCTTTTAAAAACACAGCAAGCAAGGGTTACTCCAAGCGGAGTCTCCCTTTTTTCCAAAAATTGGGCCCCACACACACCCACCCCTTCAGTGGCAGCAGTTGTGCCCCAGTTGTACACAGGATGTTTTGATTTGCATCAAGCACATTCAAAAATACGCCATTCTTATCCGTCCCCAGGATGACACAGGGGTAGGTAGCAAAGTCTTTCCTGATCCCAGCTCTGTTCATCTTGGCTTCTTTTAAAAACACAGCAAGCAAGGGTTACTCCAAGCGGAGTCTCCCTTTTTTCCAAAAATTGTGCCCCACACACCCACCCATTCAGTGGCAGCACTTGTGCCCTAGTTGTACACTTCACAGCTACATTTGCATCAAGCACATTCAAAAATACGCCATTCTTATCCGTCCCCAGGATGACACAGGGGTAGGTAGCAAAGTCTTTCCTGATCTCAGCTCTGTTCATCTTGGCTTCTTTTAAAAACACAGCAAGCAAGGGTTACTCCAAGCGGAGTCTCCCTTTTTTCCAAAAATTAGGCCACACAGACACCCACCCTATCAGTGGCAGCACTTGGGCCCTAGTTGCAAACAGGATGTTTTGATTTGCATCAAGCACATTCAAAAATACGCCATTCTTATCCGTCCCCAGGATGACACAGGGGTAGGTAGCAAAGTCTTTCCTGATCCCAGCTCTGTTCATCTTGGCTTCTTTTAAAAACACATCAAGCAAGGGTTACTCCAAGCGGAGTCTCCCTTTTTTCCAAAAATTGGGCCACACAGACACCCACCCCATCAGTGGCAGCACTTGGGCCCTAGTTGCAAACAGGATGTTTTGATTTGCATCAAGCACATTCAAAAATACGCCATTCTTATCCGTCCCCAGGATGACACCGGGGTAGGTAGCAAAGTCTTTCCTGATCCCAGCTCTGTTCATCTTGGCTTCTTTTAAAAACACATCAAGCAAGGGTTACTCCAAGCGTTGTCTCCCTTTTTTCCAAAAATTGGGCCCCACACACACCCACCCCTTCAGTGGCAGCAGTTGTGCCCCAGTTGTACACAGGATGTTTTGATTTGCATCAAGCACATTCAAAAATACGCCATTCTTATCCGTCCCCAGGATGACACAGGGGTAGGTAGCAAAGTCTTTCCTGATCCCAGCTCTGTTCATCTTGGCTTCTTTTAAAAACACATCAAGCAAGGGTTACTCCAAGCGTTGTCTCCCTTTTTTCCAAAAATTGGGCCCCACACACACCCACCCCTTCAGTGGCAGCAGTTGTGCCCCAGTTGTACACAGGATGTTTTGATTTGCATCAAGCACATTCAAAAATACGCCATTCTTATCCGTCCCCAGGATGACACAGGGGTAGGTAGCAAAGTCTTTCCTGATCCCAGCTCTGTTCATCTTGGCTTCTTTTAAAAACACAGCAAGCAAGGGTTACTCCAAGCGGAGTCTCCCTTTTTTCCAAAAATTAGGCCACACAGACACCCACCCTATCAGTGGCAGCACTTGGGCCCTAGTTGCAAACAGGATGTTTTGATTTGCATCAAGCACATTCAAAAATACGCCATTCTTATCCGTCCCCAGGATGACACAGGGGTAGGTAGCAAAGTCTTTCCTGATCCCAGCGATGTTCATCTTGGCTTCTTTTAAAAACACATCAAGAAAGGGTTACTCCAAGCGGAGTCTCCCTTTTTTCCAAAAATTGGGCCACACAGACACCCACCCCATCAGTGGCAGCACTTGGGCCCTAGTTGCAAACAGGATGTTTTGATTTGCATCAAGCACATTCAAAAATACGCCATTCTTATCCGTCCCCAGGATGACACCGGGGTAGGTAGCAAAGTCTTTCCTGATCCCAGCTCTGTTCATCTTGGCTTCTTTTAAAAACACATCAAGCAAGGGTTACTCCAAGCGTTGTCTCCCTTTTTTCCAAAAATTGGGCCCCACACACACCCACCCCTTCAGTGGCAGCAGTTGTGCCCCAGTTGTACACAGGATGTTTTGATTTGCATCAAGCACATTCAAAAATACGCCATTCTTATCCGTCCCCAGGATGACACAGGGGTAGGTAGCAAAGTCTTTCCTGATCCCAGCTCTGTTCATCTTGGCTTCTTTTAAAAACACAGCAAGCAAGGGTTACTCCAAGCGGAGTCTCCCTTTTTTCCAAAAATTGGGCCCCACACACACCCACCCCTTCAGTGGCAGCAGTTGTGCCCCAGTTGTACACAGGATGTTTTGATTTGCATCAAGCACATTCAAAAATACGCCATTCTTATCCGTCCCCAGGATGACACAGGGGTAGGTAGCAAAGTCTTTCCTGATCCCAGCTCTGTTCATCTTGGCTTCTTTTAAAAACACAGCAAGCAAGGGTTACTCCAAGCGGAGTCTCCCTTTTTTCCAAAAATTGTGCCCCACACACCCACCCATTCAGTGGCAGCACTTGTGCCCTAGTTGTACACTTCACAGCTACATTTGCATCAAGCACATTCAAAAATACGCCATTCTTATCCGTCCCCAGGATGACACAGGGGTAGGTAGCAAAGTCTTTCCTGATCTCAGCTCTGTTCATCTTGGCTTCTTTTAAAAACACAGCAAGCAAGGGTTACTCCAAGCGGAGTCTCCCTTTTTTCCAAAAATTAGGCCACACAGACACCCACCCTATCAGTGGCAGCACTTGGGCCCTAGTTGCAAACAGGATGTTTTGATTTGCATCAAGCACATTCAAAAATACGCCATTCTTATCCGTCCCCAGGATGACACAGGGGTAGGTAGCAAAGTCTTTCCTGATCCCAGCTCTGTTCATCTTGGCTTCTTTTAAAAACACATCAAGCAAGGGTTACTCCAAGCGGAGTCTCCCTTTTTTCCAAAAATTGGGCCACACAGACACCCACCCCATCAGTGGCAGCACTTGGGCCCTAGTTGCAAACAGGATGTTTTGATTTGCATCAAGCACATTCAAAAATACGCCATTCTTATCCGTCCCCAGGATGACACCGGGGTAGGTAGCAAAGTCTTTCCTGATCCCAGCTCTGTTCATCTTGGCTTCTTTTAAAAACACATCAAGCAAGGGTTACTCCAAGCGTTGTCTCCCTTTTTTCCAAAAATTGGGCCCCACACACACCCACCCCTTCAGTGGCAGCAGTTGTGCCCCAGTTGTACACAGGATGTTTTGATTTGCATCAAGCACATTCAAAAATACGCCATTCTTATCCGTCCCCAGGATGACACAGGGGTAGGTAGCAAAGTCTTTCCTGATCCCAGCTCTGTTCATCTTGGCTTCTTTTAAAAACACAGCAAGCAAGGGTTACTCCAAGCGGAGTCTCCCTTTTTTCCAAAAATTGGGCCCCACACACACCCACCCCTTCAGTGGCAGCAGTTGTGCCCCAGTTGTACACAGGATGTTTTGATTTGCATCAAGCACATTCAAAAATACGCCATTCTTATCCGTCCCCAGGATGACACAGGGGTAGGTAGCAAAGTCTTTCCTGATCCCAGCTCTGTTCATCTTGGCTTCTTTTAAAAACACAGCAAGCAAGGGTTACTCCAAGCGGAGTCTCCCTTTTTTCCAAAAATTGTGCCCCACACACCCACCCATTCAGTGGCAGCACTTGTGCCCTAGTTGTACACTTCACAGCTACATTTGCATCAAGCACATTCAAAAATACGCCATTCTTATCCGTCCCCAGGATGACACAGGGGTAGGTAGCAAAGTCTTTCCTGATCTCAGCTCTGTTCATCTTGGCTTCTTTTAAAAACACAGCAAGCAAGGGTTACTCCAAGCGGAGTCTCCCTTTTTTCCAAAAATTGGGCCACACAGACACCCACCCCATCAGTGGCAGCACTTGGGCCCTAGTTGCAAACAGGATGTTTTGATTTGCATCAAGCACATTCAAAAATACGCCATTCTTATCCGTCCCCAGGATGACACCGGGGTAGGTAGCAAAGTCTTTCCTGATCCCAGCTCTGTTCATCTTGGCTTCTTTTAAAAACACATAAAGCAAGGGTTACTCCAAGCGGAGTCTCCCTTTTTTCCAAAAATTGGGCCCCACACACACCCACCCCTTCAGTGGCAGCAGTTGTGCCCCAGTTGTACACAGGATGTTTTGATTTGCATCAAGCACATTCAAAAATACGCCATTCTTATCCGTCCCCAGGATGACACCGGGGTAGGTAGCAAAGTCTTTCCTGATCCCAGCTCTGTTCATCTTGGCTTCTTTTAAAAACACATCAAGCAAGGGTTACTCCAAGTGGAGTCTCCCTTTTTTCCAAAAATTGGGCCCCACACACACCCACCCCTTCAGTGGCAGCAGTTGTGCCCCAGTTGTACACAGGATGTTTTGATTTGCATCAAGCACATTCAAAAATACACCATTCTTATCCGTCCCCAGGATGACACAGGGGTAGGTAGCAAAGTCTTTCCTGATCCCAGCTCTGTTCATCTTGGCTTCTTTTAAAAACACAGCAAGCAAGGGTTACTCCAAGCGGAGTCTCCCTTTTTTCCAAAAATTGGGCCACACAGACACCCACCCCATCAGTGGCAGCAGTTGGGCCCTAGTTGCAAACAGGATGTTTTGATTTGCATCAAGCACATTCAAAAATACGCCATTCTTATCCATCCCCAGGATGACACAGGGGTAGGTAGCAAAGTCTTTCCTGACCCCAGCTTTGTTCATCTTGGCTTCTTTTAAAAACACATCAAGCAAGGGTTATTCCAAGCGGAGTCTCCCTTTTTTCCAAAAATTGGGCCCCACACACACCCACCCCTTCAGTGGCAGCAGTTGTGCCCCAGTTGTACACAGGATGTTTTGATTTGCATCAAGCACATTCAAAAATACGCCATTCTTATCCGTCCCCAGGATGACACAGGGGTAGGTAGCAAAGTCTTTCCTGATCCCAGCTCTGTTCATCTTGGCTTCTTTTAAAAACACAGCAAGCAAGGGTTACTCCAAGCGGAGTCTCCCTTTTTTCCAAAAATTGTGCCCCACACACCCACCCATTCAGTGGCAGCACTTGTGCCCTAGTTGTACACTTCACAGCTACATTTGCATCAAGCACATTCAAAAATACGCCATTCTTATCCGTCTCCAGGATGACACAGGGGTAGGTAGCAAAGTCTTTCCTGATCCCAGCTCTGTTCATCTTGGCTTCTTTTAAAAACACAGCAAGCAAGGGTTACTCCAAGCGGAGTCTCCCTTTTTTCCAAAAATTGGGCCACACAGACACCCACCCCATCAGTGGCAGCACTTGGGCCCTAGTTGCAAACAGGATGTTTTGATTTGCATCAAGCACATTCAAAAATACGCCATTCTTATCCGTCCCCAGGATGACACCGGGGTAGGTAGCAAAGTCTTTCCTGATCCCAGCTCTGTTCATCTTGGCTTCTTTTAAAAACACATCAAGCAAGGGTTACTCCAAGCAGAGTCTCCCTTTTTTCCAAAAATTGGGCCCCACACACACCCACCCCTTCAGTGGCAGCAGTTGTGCCCCAGTTGTACACAGGATGTTTTGATTTGCATCAAGCACATTCAAAAATACGCCATTCTTATCTGTCCCCAGGATGACACCGGGGTAGGTAGATAAAGTCTTTGCTGACCCATGACTTGTTCATCTTGGCTTCTTTTAAAAACAATGTAAGCAAGGGTTACTCCAAGCGGAGTCTCCCTTTTTTTCCAAAAATTGTGCCCCACACACACCCACCCATTCAGTGGCAGCACTTGTGCCCTAGTTGCAAACAGGATGTTTTGATTTGCATCAAGCACATTCCAAATCAACAAGCATTTACTCTCCCCAGGATGACACAGGGGTAGTAAATTCCTTCTGGATCCATGACTTGTTCATTTTGATGAACGTCAGTCTGTCCACATTGTCACTGGACAGACGCGTGCGCTTATCTGTCAGCACACACCCAGCAGCACTGAATACACGTTCAGAGACAACGCTGGCAGCTGGACACGACAAAATCTCCAAGGCGTAAGTTGCGAGCTCTGGCCATTTTTCTAGGTTTGAAGCCCAAAAGGAGCAAGGCTCCAGTTGCACAGTCATGGCATCGATGTTCATTTGGAGATACTCCTGTATCATCCTCTCCAGCCGTTGAGTATGTGTCAGACTTGTTGTCTCTGGTGGCCTTGCAAAAGAGGGTCTAAAAAAATTATGAAAAGATTCCATAAAATTGCTGTTACCGGCACCAGATAGGGTCCTACTGGTACGGGTAGACTGTTGAAGATGACGAGACCGTCCCATGTTTGTCAAGTTACAACTGGGAGATTCCCTCCCTGCACCTGCACGGTTGTTTGGTGGAAAAGCGGATCTAAGATCGAGTAACAGCTTCTGCTGATACTCCTGCATACGTGCGTCCCTTTCTATGGCTGGAATTATGTCACAAAATTTGGACTTGTACCGGGGATCTAATAGTGTGGCAATCCAGTAGTCATCATCACTTCTAATTTTGACAATACGACTGTCATGTTGGAGGTAGTGCAACAAAAAGGCACTCATGTGTCTTGCGCAGCCATGAGGACCAAGTCCACGCTGTGTTTGTGGCATAGAGGTGCTACCCGTTCTTTCTTCCTCTGACATCTCCCCCCAACCTCTTTCAACTGAAATTTGACCAAGGTCTCCCTCATCCGCTGAGTCTTCCATGTCCATGGACAGTTCGTCCTCCATTTCTTCATGTTCTCCTGCACCTTGCTCAACATTTCGCCTGCTACTATGCGCCCTTGTCGATCCCTGTCCCACATGGTCCCATGCCTGCTGCGTTGGTGATGATGAACGTCTGGACCTTGGTGATGTTGTTGTCCCTTGCGCATATGAATCCTCCTGTAGTTCCTCCCCTTCATGTTGTCCCACCCCCTGACTCCGAATAGTGTTTAGCGTGTGCTCCAGCATGTAAATGACTGGAATCGTCATGCTGATAATGGCATTGTCAGCGCTAAACATATTCGTCGCCATGTCGAAACTGTGCAGAAGGGTGCATAGGTCCTTGATCTGAGACCACTCCATCAGGGTGATCTGCCCCACCTCTGCATCTCGTTGTCCCAGGCT